>NC_055957.1:41214511-41234511 GCF_018492685.1 Alosa sapidissima
TCGTTTCTTCCATATTCTTATGATGTGGAAGAGGTGGTTAAAGGAAGACTATTGAAAGTAAAAGCAGTTTTTGAAAATGATGTTTTTGTTTTCATTTGTGTTTATGCTCCTACCTTAGCTGCAGAGAGGATGTGTTTTTTGGATAAGCTTGGTGATGTTCTTGGTGCATGTAATAGTACTGATTTTCTTTTTCTGGGTGGTGATTTTAATTGTACTGCTGATATTTTAGATAGAAATCATGTAGAACCTCATGTAGCCTCTCGCAAGCGTCTTATTGAGTTAATTGAAGCATATGAATTGATTGACATATGGAGATCTTTTCACAAAAAACAAAGGCAATATAGTTGGTCTCATTGTCGTGATAATTATTTATCAATGGCAAGACTTGACCAAATGTACTGTTTTAAGCATTTTTTTAGTGCTTTTCGATGTTCCTATATCAGTCCTGTTGGTTTTTCTGACCATTCCATGGCATGTTGTGTACTTATAAAATCTGCGGTTAAACCAAAAAGTGCGTATTGGCATTTTAATAAGATGTTGTTGGACGATCAAACTTTTAGAGAAGCTTTTGCTGTTTTTTGGGAGAGTTTTAAGTTGGAGAAGGTTGGAGAAGCCTTTTTTTCCCTCTTTGCAACAATGGTGGGATGTAGCAAAAATTCAAATTAAACATGTATGTCAAAAATATACTTTCAATGTCAGTAGAGACCTAGCTAGATCCATGAAAACTTTAGAAAAGGAGATTGTGGATTTGCAAAATGTGGTTGATAACAAAGGAAATTCAGAACAAATAGAATTGCTTAAAAGTAAAAAAGTGGAATTGGCTGATTTTTTGGGGAAAAAAACACAGGGCGCTTTGATCCGCTCAAGAATACAAAATGTATCTGTAATGGATGTTCCATCTAAGTATTTCTTTAATTTAGAGAAGAAAAATGGAAGAAAAAAGTTAATTCATGCTGTGCGCTCAGAAACAGGAACATTGTTGACTAAGCCAAATGAAATAAGACAACGAGTAAGGAGTTTTTACTCAGAACTTTTTAAAAGTGAATTGGTTGGAAATCAGGAGATTGAACGTGGTTTCCTTCATGACTTGCCAACGCTTTCAAAGGCTTCAGCAAAGATGCTGGATGGAGCTTTATCATTGAAAGAACTCTATACAGCCCTGATGGGTATGGAAAATGGACGTGCTCCTGGCATTGATGGACTGCCAGTTGAGTTTTACAAAGGCTTTTGGTCAGTATTGGGGAAAGATCTCCATGAAGTGCTGAATGACAGTATAGAGAAAGGAATCCTTCCTCTGAGCTGTCGAAGGGCTGTGTTGACACTGTTACCAAAAAAAGGTGACTTGACCGACTTGAAGCATTGGCGCCCAGTGTCTCTCCTGTGCATTGATGTTAAAATGTTTTCCAAAGCACTAGCAACTAGATTGAGAGAAGTGATGGAACAAATAATACATGTTGATCAAACCTACTGTATTCCTGAAAGGTCAATTTTTGACAATATTTTCCTTGTTCGAGATGCAATTGAAGTTTCTAGTAAGTTAAAAAAGAATTTTGGATTTGTTTTCATGGATCAGGAAAAAGCTTTTGACAGAGTTGAGCATAAGTATTTATGGGGGGTGTTAGAGGCTTTTGGATTCAATTCGGGTTTTATTCATTTAATTAAGGTGCTCTATAATGACATTGAGAGTATAGTGAAAGTTAATGGTGGTTTGTGTCCCCCTTTTAAAGCACTAAGAGGTGTAAGACAAGGTTGTTCATTGTCTGGAATGCTCTATTCCATGGCAATAGAACCTTTGCTTCACAAATTAAGGTGTAAAATGACTGGCTTTTCTCTGTCCAATTGTGAAAAGGTTTTTTGTTTATCAGCATATGCCGATGATTTGGTTGTAGTAGTCAATGATCAAAATGATGTTGATACCTTAAATGATGTTGTGAAGGATTTTGGAGTGATATCATCTGCAAAAGTCAACTGGAAAAAAAGTGATGCTTTTCAGATAGGTGATTGGGTAGATGGACCAGCCAAACTCCCAGAAGGGTTAAATTGGAAAAAAGGGGGTTTCAAATATCTGGGTGTTTTTTTGGGAGATGATAACACTGTACAAAAGAATTGGGATGGAGTCATTGAAAAAGTGAAGGGACGTTTAAAAAAATGGACATGGCTACTACCTCAGATGTCATATAGGGGACGTTGTCTGGTTATCAATAATCTAGTGGCATCCTTTTTGTGGCATCGGCTGGCTGTTTTAGATCCACCATCAGGTCTTTTAATGAAGATCCAGTCAACCCTAATAGATTTCTTCTGGGATAAGTTGCATTGGATCCCTCAGAGTGTCTTGTATTTACCAAAAGAAGAAGGTGGCCAGGGTTTAATCCATTTGCCCAGTAGAGCAGCTGCTTTTAGGCTTCAGTTCATTCAGAGGTTTCTTACTGGGCCAGAAGATCTTGTTTGGAGGCCTGTGGCTTGTGAAATCATGCATAATGTGAGTGGTTTGGGTTTAGACAAGTCTTTGTTTTTCCTGGATCCTCATGCAATACATTGTATTGATTTACCTGTTTTTTATAAAGGACTTTTTAAGATCTGGGGTTTATTTAATGTTAGCCGAATGGAAGAGACTGGTTCTTTGCATTGGCTCCTAGAGGAGCCTCTAATCTATGGATCAAGACTGGACATTTCAAAGAATGTAATGCCTGGATTGAACAGTTATTTATGCAGTACTGGACTTACACGTTTGCGTCATTTGGTGGATGTATCAGGCTCTCTTATGGACAGTGCCACACTGGCTGTACGCATGGGAGTGAGGTCCTTGCGTATGGTGGAGAAGATGTTGCATTGCTGGAGAACAGAACTAACATCACGTGAGCGCAAAATGATAAAGAATTATGTTGATGGCATTTTGATTCCTGATAGAGAAGACCCTTTTCCTGAATTGTCACTTACACCGAAATTAAATGATTGTAAAGGTATTTTTTTGCCCCCTCCAAAAGAAATAGATTTCAGCGAAGTCAATGGTAAATGTCTTTACAAGACCTGTGTTAAAGTGATAAATAAAGAAAGGCTAGATGGAAAGGTTGACACGCCTTGGCGTTCTACTTTTGGTTTAGTAAGTAATGTTCAACCAGAGTGGAAATCTCTATACAAACCACCATTAACTAAAAGAGCTGGGGACTTACAATGGAGGTTACTGCATGGTATTTTGGCAGTTAACTCTTTTATTTCTGTTTTAAATCAAAATGTAAGCCATGAATGTCCTTTTTGTTTGGAGAGAGAGACTGTTTTTCATGCCTACTCAAATTGTTTCAGACTGCCACCTTTGTTTAAGTTGTTGGCAAAGCTATTAGAGTGTTTTGGAGAGTTTTTCTCTATTCAGACCTTCATATTGGGGTTTAAATATGTTCAGAAAGAACGTTGCAAGTGTGAAATGATTAATTATATCTTTGGGAATGCTAAGATGGCCATTTATATAAGTAGGAAGAATAAGATTGAAAAAGACTCTGACCATGATGTAATTGACATTTTTATTCGCCTGGTGAAATCAAGAGTAAAATTAGAATTTGACTTTTATGACACAAAAGGTGATTTTAATTCTTTTGAAGAAGAGTGGTGCCAAGGTGGAGCAATATGCTCATTGGTCGATAATGAATTATTTTTTTCAGGTTATTTTCTTTGATTTTCAGTTGTTTCTAAAAAAAGTGATGGTTTTATGGTAATGTGATCGTGTGTTTTGTAATAAAGAGCTGTTAAAATTCTCTCTCTCTCTCTCTCTCTCTCTCTCTCTCTCTCTCTCTCTCTCTCTCTCTCTCTCTCTCTCTCTCTCTCTCTCTCTCTCTCTCTCTCTCTCTCCCTCCCTCCCAACATTTACTTGTCTAGAGCATCTTCGTCTGGGCCCTTAAGTAAAGCTGTGGGCATTGTCTTCATGTCAAGGATTTCAGGTCTGCGTGTCCACCCACAGACAGAGAGGGACAGACAATCTCAGTCAGCCTATCAAATCAGTCGTCCCAGAATTGCGAAGCAGGTCATTAGGGGACTGAAAACCGTGTGAGTGGGAAGGAGAGAGAGATGCAGAGAGAGAGAAGAATGGAGGAGGGGGAGGGGGGGGGGGGGGGGGGGGGTACTGCGCCTGTGATCTTCATAAACTCATTGTAGTCAAACAAAAACAAAACTCCTATTACTTATGTTAATTAGAGCACATCTTCACAGATGCGACGGCGCCAACACAAATTTGAGCAGGGACACATCCTGTAAACAATCTCTGGCAAATTCTCCTGGTGTTCCAGCGCATTTGCAGAACAATCTAAACACCCGGCGTGATCTCTCCCGGGCTTTGGGGAGAATACAGGAGAAAAGTGCAAACTCTTCAGCACTTACATCTGCCACAGCAGAGACATAGAGAAAGAGAGAGAGAGAGGGAGAGGAAGAAAGAGAGAGAGAGAGAGAGAGAGAAAGAGGGGAAGAAAGAGAGAGAGAGAGAGAGACTCCCCCAGACAGGCCAGAGAGGGACATCCATGAGTATGCCGGCTGTTGGACTAATGACCGCATCTGTGATTAATAGGCTATGTAGCATATGTCCCACTGTTCTGTTCTCATGTCCTCGCTGAATGTAGCCATACTGTGTTGACCTTGGACTTGCATGAGCTGGACCCTGGACTGCGCCATGTAAGTGTGGAGGGGGGTGCGGGCGGCACTGAAATAGGAACAGACTGCTCCTTATAAACAACAGAAGGCATAGAATTGGCTGGCAGTGGTACGGCCCAAGTCCTACTATTAATGTGCTCAGTAAAGGACGATGTTGAAATATGTGGATAGTCTGTCCTTTCTGAATTTAGAAATGCAACATGCAGCACACTATTTTCTGATGCAACTTTCACGTGTCTGTGTGGTACATGGAACAGAACGGGACGGAATCTAACTTTTATCCCTTTTGACTGAAGAATTCCCTCTCTCCAGAGCATGATGCCTTGTCTGCCTGCACCTACATGTGTATACTAATAAAACGAATGTAGAGTTGAGAATGTTGAGAAACCGAGTGAAAATGTTGTTAAATGTTTTCTCCCCTCCCTCCACCAGTCCTCGGATATGCTCATTTCACAGCGAGATTATTTCCAGAAAGCATCTCATCTACTCGCTTTCCCCTGAGCTTACCCTACTTGACGTCTCTTTATAATTCACTTTCTTTTTTATCTCCCTGCTTTTCTACTGTTCTGTTTTGGATATGCTCCCCTATGTACCGAGCTGATAGGAAATCAAATGCAAAAGGAAGTGAATGTCATCCGGCGCCATCGCTCTCTCCTCCAAATCCTCTCTCTCTCTCTCTCTCTCTCTCCTCTCTCTCTCTCTCTCTCTCTCTCTCTCTCTCTCTCTCTCTCTCTCTCTCTCTCTCTCTCTCTCTCTCTCTCTCTCTCTCTCTCTCTCTCTCTCCTCTCCTCTCTCTCTCTCTCTCTCTCTCTCTCTCCCTCCCCCTCAACCTCTCAAACTGTTTCCAAGACAACCTTTTAAGTCAAGTAACTATACAAACCTACAAAAACACATTCTGTATATTTCTACCTGCCTATATGTCAGCAAAGACCAGCTGATCATGTCCATTTGTTTTGTCAGCGTAAGGATTTCTATCATGAAAGTAGAGGAAGAAGGAGGAAGAGGACACATAAGCCATGTAACCAATTTATAAAAAGGTCCATGCTATGAGAATACATTTGCTATTGAGGTTTTATAACTATTGACATTCCTCTCTCAGCTCTTCAGCAGTGAACACAGAGGAGAGAAGAGAGAGAGAGACAGAGAAAGAGAGAGAGAGAGAGAGAAAGAGCGAGAGAGAGCACAGTGATGAGTTGTGTGCTATTCCTTTTGGGTCAGCCATATGTAAACAGGCACACACCACTCCCAAACATACACACAGAAACACACACACACCACACACACACACAGCATGGCTATCCAATGGCTCTGGGTGGGTTGGGGTGGGGAGTGGGGGGCACAGAGCCCCACCTGGGCAGGAGGGGTGGGGGCTGGCATGGGGGAGCGGAAGGGCCGCACTGGCAGATGGGTGGGAGTTGAGCTCCGCCTGGGCATCTGGGACTGAAGGGGTTAGAGCCGCCCCGCTTCATCCGGCCAAGGAGGGGAGATTAATGGGCACAGGCACGGGCCAGCACATACCCCCCAACTCCCCCATCCCACCCCCCTTGAGCACCCAGGATGGGGTGACCTTGACCTCATTCAACCTGACTGTGGACAAAACAAATGGCTGGCTGTGGTGTGTGTATGTGCGTGTGTAGCTGCGTGCGTGCATGTGTGTGTGTGTGTGTGTGTGGGTGTGTGTGTTTTCTTTGTGTGTGTGTGTATGTGTGTGTGTGTGTGTGTGTGTTTTCTTTGTGTGTGTGTGTGTATGTATGTGTATGTGTGTGTGTGTGTGTGTGTGTGTGTGTGTGTGTGTGTGTGTGTGTTTGTTTGTGTGTGTGTGTGTGCGTATGTGTGTGTGTGTGTGCGCCGCGTGCGTATGTCTGTGTGCGCGCGTCCGTATGTGTGTGTGTGCACGTGCGTATGTCTGTGCATGCTTGCGTGTGTGTGGTGTGTGTATGTGTGCGTGTGTATTGACAGATGACAGGGGAGAAATGGCTTGCTGGCAGTGGTGGACGCCATGCTCTCCTGGCTGAAGCACATTGATGTATCTGGGAACCAGCGAGCTCTGCTGAGAGACTGCTGAGAACTCACTGAGGTGAGCGATAAGTGAGAAGAGGAGAGAGGGAGAGCTTCTCTCCTAAATGCTGGCCTTGACTAGAGGTCATCACCTTCACACTGGGGAAAAGAAAACACACACAGCAGGTGAATTCCATTAAATCAACTGCAGAGGGAGAGGATCTCATCAACGTTGGACAAACGCAGAGAAATATTCCCCATAATCCAACCACATTAGGAAGGCATTAGTCCCCTGACTGGCCTCAATGTGTTGATCGATGTGTAAATGATGGCGATATGCATCATGTTGTCAAAATTGACCACTTAAACCCTGGAAATAGATAACACCAAATACTACTAGATCACAATTTCTCTGCAAGAACTTCACGGCCAACTTCACGGCCATTTAGCACATACCTACAAACATGAAGAAACATTTCCCATAATCCAGCCATATTAGGAACCCCCCTAATTGGCCTCGGTGTGTTGTAAATGACGGCCTCCGCTATCAAAAAAACACTTACAAGGCTGAAAAAAGAACACGGAATTCTAGCAGACCACAATCTCTCTGCAAGAACTTCATGGCCACCATTTGCCCTGGGCAAGCCAGCACCTGGTCTTACCTGGTCTTATTCCCTTATACATTATTCCCTGTTATATATTGTTCTTAAAGTATAACTTATTCCCTGTTATATTGTTCATTGTGATTTTTCTATCTATCTATCTATCTATCTATCTATCTATCTATCTATCTATATCACCATGGAGCACTGAAAAGATTAGACTAGGGAAAGCCTGTCCCTGTGGTGCAATACCTGCCTGTTCTTTTTTCTAAAGCAGATGTTAGACATTCCATAAGGTACATCAAAAAATATAATTGACTGCCTTGGTACAACTTCTTGACTGTATCAGAGCTGATTTGCTGATTTGACAAGGTAATGTATTTCTTTAATAACCTTCTATGGCTGTCTGTCTGAAATCATGTTCCTTTTTTCGTCATGTCAAAGATAAAGACATCTAATTTAAAGTGGTCACGTTTCCAATAGCGGAGCTGTAGATCAGTCTTTTCAGACGCCCACGCCACCACCGCCGGGATCACCTGTTATAGGCACCAGGCGCTGCTGCTTCTGACACATTTTCCCATGTTAGAGACACACTATGCTGAGCATTTATCACACAGTATATAAAAAAGTCCCCTGACAGAGAGAGAGAGAGAGCGAGAGGGAGGGAGGAGAGAGAGAGAGAGAGAGAGAATTATGGCTGGATCTGAAGTGTAGTCTGTGTAAATGGAGAGAGTGAAAGACAGAGAGAGAGTGAAAGAGAGAGAGAGAGAAAGAGAGAGAGAGAGAGATGGGGGGATTTATACCAGGCTGATAAATGGCACCGATCCATCATGTGTGAGGGGATGGGCTCGGGCCGCAATGGGGCCAAAAGTGGAGCCGATTAACTGGCCTCTGCGCCCACTTTAGGGGCTTCTGTCGCCTGTAAAGATTCTCTTAAACAGACACTGCTGAATGGCTTCTCTTTCTCTTCCTCTCCCCTCTCCCCCCCTCTCTTTCTCTCCTTCTCTCTCTCCCCCCCTCTCTTTCTTTCTCTCTCCCCCCCCCTCTCTCTCTCTTTCTCTCTCTCCCCTTCTGACTGCTGAACCCCTGAAGTCACCCCCTGCTGTATACAGTCCAGTGCTCGTAGCAGAGATGCTGCCAAGCACACCCACACAGGCCACTTTGCAACAGACACTAAGGGTCCCTACAGACGGCCCAGGAGCACTCCCTCTAAACAAACCGCCTAGGTAAACAGCAAGGTGAGCCACACGTGTGTGTGTGTGTGTGTGTGTGTGTGTGTGTGTGTGTGTGTGTGTGTGTGTGTGTGTGTGTGTGTGTGTGTGTATGTGTGTGTGTGTGTGTGTGTGTGTGTGTGTATTTGTGTGGGGGCCACACTCAACTGTATATCATGGCCAGAGTTAGCGGGGGCCAGGTGGCCTCACACTTGGCATGTGCGCTGGCATTTTCACTGGAGCCCCAGCCGCTTGGCTAACCCCTCTGGCTGCTAATGAGGGCATTTAAAAACAATCGGCCCACTCGCCGGGCCCTCGGCGCAGTTTAGGAGGGAACTGGCCTGTTTGTTTAATCCGCAGCCGGAGATGGACGCGCTGTTGGAACAGTTGGAATGAGAATAGTGTGATCTGTGCGTGTGTGTGTGTGTGTGTGTGTGTGTGTGTGTGTGTGTGTGTGTGTGTGTGTGTGTGTGTGTGTATGTTCATTTGTTCATGCATTTTTTGGGTATAGTCTATAGTGTATAGTCTGTAAGAAGGAAAAGGCTAGCAGGGCGTGGAGAGCCACTTCTTTGCCGAGCAACAATCTGCCTTTAGAGACTTACGACAGCACATTCATGCATTGTAATTACATGGCATTCAATAGTGCAGCACAGTGCACAACTGGGAACCTGGATATGCATAAGCACACACACACACACACACACACACACACACACACACACACACACATACACACACACACACACACACACACAAACATGCACACAAATGCACACAGACGCACACAGACACACACACACACACACACACACACACACACACACACACACACACACACACACACACACATATGCACACAAATGCACACAGGCACACACACACCCATACACACAGCCCTGTAAAAAAGCACTAATAACCAGCACCCAGTATATCTGCAAAGGGAGCGTCCACAAAGGCCCAGTGAGCAGTACATCGGTCTCTGGTGGAGATAAATGTACAGGCAGCCGTAATTGAAAATGTGTGTGAAAAGTGAATGGAATGGAAGCCTTTTTTGAATATGAATGAATTGAGTCCTCCGATGCACTTCCTGTCTTTTCAGATCCTATCTGCCGTAACCTGATGCAAAATCCTAGTACACACAGTGCTCTCCCCCGGCGCAGACTACATTATATCAAATTCTGCACACACACACACCTACGCCTTAACACACACACACACACACACACACACACACACACACACACTCACACACACACACACACACACACACACACACACACACACACACACACAGACGTCTACATGCACGCACACACACACTCCATCTCTTATTGTGATTTTTGGCATGATTGCTGACATAAATAAATCCTGACATAAATAAATCCTGGCAAGGCTGTTCCGATGTAAATCTAGATGGGGAAATTAATTATGGATAATGCATGCACACAGAGAGAAAGAATGACTGAGAGATCACAAACACCTTGTTGTTGATGTCTTTGACATTGACAAACCAGAGAGTCATCATGCTTTCTTTATTCTCCAGTTTAATACACAGTGCATAAGTGCATCTGGGCCACTTTACCCACACTCATTCATGTCACAAGGGCTTGAGCTTGAGTGGAGTGTTTTTTTTTTTTTTAGCTAGGGTTAGTTAAGTGGTCCTGAAACTGAAAAAGTTTGAGAAACACTGTCATAGGCCAAAGTATTAATGTTTTACTCCGCCTCGCTAGATGTCGATATGCGCCCAAACACAACACATTCCCCAAACAGACTCTCCATCTTAGCCATAGCTAACTTGCTAGCGAACTTTCCATATTAGCTTACTTGCTAGCAAACTTTGCATCATCAGTCTAACTAGTTAAATAGTTGACATTACATGATGAACATTTTCGTATGGACATTCAGGGGGATGTTAATTTGTATGAGAGAAGCTTCAACTTCTGGGTATGTAGCATTGTGGCATAAAGCTTAGCTTTATGGCAGAAATCTCCAGTGTTCTTGTTCCATGTAGTTTCGTGTTGCAGCCACAGGGTTGCAGCAACAGCACGTAGACTAGCCTACAGGAAAGCTGTTGCGTATGAACTCATTCGGAATATTTTGAAAACGTAACAGCTAGATATTCTGTCTTCTCATTTTGTAGACGAAAATGAAGAGAGATTTTATCTTAGTTTTTATATAATGCAAAACATTTTAGTCTCGTCTTTTTTCGTCAACAATAATGCATCTTAAGATAGTCTTAGTCAGTGGTTTCAGGACATTACTGCCGTCTCGTCATCGTCTCGTCTTAGTCATGAAAAAAAAGGTTGTTGACGAACATATTTCCTCTCGTCTCGTCTGACGAAATTAACACTAGTTCTCACGACTATATATAGAAAACGCTACTGAAACACATGTGAAAGTCGATGTCACAGTAAGCCAAGTGAAGCAGGCAGTCGTCGTGAGAGGTGCTTTCGACTGATGTTGCTAGCACAAAGCCAGGGGTCAACTCAGCATGGTGCATCAGACAGCCTTGTGTTGCTGGTTCTGTCTGGAGGTTTAACTACAGAAGCTTTTAAGAAAACACACACACACACAAACACACACACATTTACACACACATGCACGCCCGGCGAGAAATGGTGGAAGAGCTGCCAGAGGATATTGGCAGTGGGAAAGATCATTTCCATAAGTTCTAATTTAACTGCTCTGGCACCATGGCCCGTCAGACCTTTGGAGAGCCAGCCAAGACTGCTTAGAGAGAGAGAGAGAGAGAGGAGAGAGAGAGAGAGAGAGAGAGAGCACCCAGCAGCCCCAGCCACAAGACAAAGCCAGGGAGACAGAGATGGAGACAGACAGACACCAGACCAAGAGAGAGAGAGGGGAGAGAGACGGGGCCAAGGGGCCTTTAGGAGCAGTGCATCGCCTCCTTGGCCCTCTCAAGGGGCCTTTAGGAGCAGTGTATCGCCTCCTTGGCCCTCTCAAGGGGCCTTTAGGAGCAGTGCATCGCCTCCTTGGCCCTCTCAAGGGGCCTTTAGGAGCAGTGTATCGCCTCCTTGGTCCTCTCAAGGGGCCTTTAGGAGCAGTGCATCGCCTCCTTGGCCCTCTCAAGGGGCCTTTAGGAGCAGTGCATCGCCTCCTTGGCCCTCTCAAGGGGCCCGATCGGAGGACAGAAGTCCTTCCTCTGTGGCTCAGCACTCAAGGGAAGAGCTCTTCTATTCATGGGAGATTCATGCTCTTTAATGGGAGCATGGGATTGTTTGTCCTTCAAATTGGCTCAATGGAGGGCTCCAGGCAAGCAGAAGAGGACTTATTTCTGTGACGATTATTGCAAGGACAGCGACGCCACCCCACTTGGGTACAGTCTGTAACATGCCAAATGAAGGTTCCTTTTTTACCCCCTCTTTTCATTTCACATGGCAGAGACACATCAGGGTCGTCAAAGGCACTCAGTCGAGTTAGAACTCAGTCCTCAGCTCACATTCTTTTAAGTGTCGTGTTCAGGGGCTTGAAAGACACTTCGGCGGAATGACACAGCATATCTGTCTCCGCTGTTGCCAAAGCAGCAGCGCGGGTGCCAGCGGTTGAAGGGGGAGAGAGCCGTGCGGGGCACCAGGCGTCTGCCAGCGCTCCTCAGGCCCCGGTTCGCTCCGGCTGGGAATGGGCTCGAGTTTTCCGTTTCTTCCCTCCCGATTCCACGGGCCGTCAGCCGCGCTTTCCATTATCCCGCTGTGACAGCCCAATGAAGCGGCAGCGCACCACAGTTGCGCAAATAACCCCGACGGCACTCCGCTTCACCCCCCCCCCCCCCCCACCCTCCGCCAGAGAAAGAGACGCCAGCAGACCGTCAAAGGCCTTCACCTGACTGTGCATGTCACCACATTGCACATCTACAGTATGCCCACTGGCTGTTAGTGACACACACACACACACACACACGCACACACACACACACACACACACACACACACACAACACACACACACTTACAAACACTCAGGGCCAGATGTACTAACGCTTTTGCGCCCATTTCAGGCGTATTTGTTTCGCAATGTGCGTGTGTAAAATCATTGCGAGGTATGTACAAACAGGCCGCAATGATGTAAAAGCGCAAACTGCCTGTCGCGGGAGCTGAAAGTGGCAGATTGCGTTTGTCATGTCATGCATATGCATTCATGGGAGGATCCAGGGGAAAGTGGGAGTTTAGCGTAAAAAGATGGGAGGGGAAGAGTAAAGAGCGCCTAGTTATGTATTCCGCGGTATGTACAAAGACTGCTCCTTAAAGCGCACGTCTATTCTACGCCTAAATACTTCCGCCTTGTAAAAGCAGGTGTTAATCCACATTGCAGTTCAATGCGTCAATAAGAGAACCTTTCAAAGACAACAGAATCGCTATTTAGAACACCAGTTTTTGTGGTGAAAGTATTTGTACTACCAAAAGCAACCTTAACTTTCGTTGGCCTTTCGCATGTCTTACTTTCACTTTCACGTCATTCACTTAAACTTTCCTACTTGCTAGATTTGACCAATCTCCCATAGCCTACGTGCACAAGTAGTTTGAGTAGAACTACTGATCTTCATTATCTCCCTGCTTGTTGACATCTTATCATGTATGGTATTATTTCATGATCGCTAAACGTTTGATTCTTTTTAATGTTGTCATCAGTTAACTTCATTCAACTGCGCTTGTAGGCGCTGCCATTCAGTTGTGGACGTTCGTAAATTGCGTTTATGGGCGGAGAAGGGCAGAGAAAGGCACAGTTTACACTAATATGCCTTAGTGACTAAGGATTGAACGATTGATAAATACGACGGAAACTTCGGTCTGACAGCGCTCGCAATCTGCGGTGTGTCCATGGCGCTGATAACGCTACGTTCGCAAATGTACGTACATCTGGCCCTCACACTCACACACACACACACACACACACACACACACACACACACACACACACACACAAATGTAGACATTCACTCACAGAGGCATAACAATAACACCCAGTGAAACCTCCACCAACACAAACCTACAGGCAAGAAAGCTGATACCGAAGCACAGTCAGACATGCATTTCACATCACTTTTACGTACACATGAACAACAACAACAACAACAAACAAACAAACAGACACTCATCCAGAAGCACAATAACAGCCGAGGGCCAGGTACCTAGGAGACACAGCTCTCTGCAGCCTCTCTCTGAATAGAGCCAGCAGGCATTGTGAGACCAGCCCGGCCCGATGGAGCTGCGCTATTGTTATGCTATCATTCACCCTTTCACAAAGACGTCCTCATCACCAGGCAATAGGCCTTTCCAGGAAGCTGGGCCATTTGTCCACAGACATCACATCAGACAATATGCCAGCACGAAATAGGGGCCTAATAGACTAAAATCAAACAAACGAAAGGAAGCGTTTTCAACGGACAACATAGTGAGCATGGGTATGAGTCTTGTGTTCAGTCTCATGCTGCCTTGCTGTTAGGGAAGAAGGCTTTATGAAAAAGAGAGACAGAGAAAGAAAAGCTGTCACAGAAGACAGGAACAACTCATCATTCTCCCTGACAAGCATTTCCCCCTAAGTACATAGCGAAATACAACACCTTGCCTTGAGTGCAGTGAGCAGCAGAAACGATGATGTTTACCTTTCCAACACACAACACATTTACCTGCATCAGTTATAAAGACATCAGAGAGACATGGGAGAGAGAGAGAGAGAGAGAGAGAGAGAGAGAGAGAGAGAGAGAGAGAGAGAGAGAGAGAGTGCAGCACATGTTGAAACACACACACACAAGCACACCTCGGTTCAGTTTACGTCTAGGCTAGTCCTATGACTTTTAGTCTAAGACTAGGTTTAATCCATGTATGAGAAATGGGCCCATTGCATTGGACTACGACTAATAAAGCTTAATTTTCATTTTATTTATATATTATTTGGCAAAGAGAAAGACAGAAGGAAAGAGTCTCTGTATGCCTGTTCTCTGACACAGGACAGAGCATCTGATGCCACGCATTTCAAACACAGAGGAAAGTAAATATTGTTTACGGCGACAAGAAACACGGCCCTGCCGTTGTGATCTAACTTGGAGAAAAGGAGCTTAGGCATGCAGAGATAAAACAGGGGGCTGCAGCAGCGTTGGTAATCTCGCCTGCTGGTTTCGCCTCAAAAATAGCGTAGCGCTCGGCCAAGCGGCGGCAGATGTTCTCTACCTGGGCCTTTGCAAGGACGCTGCACGGAACTGCCGTCAAAACTTTGTAAAGAAGCTTTGCATGAGAAGCCAAGAGAATAGGGATTTGCACCAACACAGAAGACAGCCACCAGCTCAGTGCATCTGCCTCTGTTTGTTCTCTCTCTCTTTCTTTCTTTTTTCTTCTGTGCATCTTTCCGTCTCACTCCTTTTTCTGTCTCATTTCAGTATTCTTTCTCCATCATCTCTCTCTCTCTCTCTCTCTCTCTCTCTCTCTCTCTCTCTCTCTCTCTCTCTCTCTCTCTCTCTCTCTCTCTCTCTCTGGCCTGTGTGAGCGGCTGGCTGGTCTCGGCTGGGTGTTCCGTGCTCTTCGAAGCGTCCGAGCGGGCACGCTGCCGCCTCAGAGGCCACGGGGGCGTAGATGACCTTGACCTGGAGGCACTAAACCTTGAAGGGGAAGACATCAGCACCCATTCCAGAGGTGCAGCACCCTACCGCCTCGCACACTGTAGGCAAGGAAAAAACGACGGAGAGATTGTGAATGCCAAGCAGAGGAAGTGCCGCACTCGGCTGCGCTGTGCAGTCGTGTGGATCAGGGAAGGACTTCAAAGTCACCGCACCAGTAAAGGGGGGCCCATGCGCATGTGTCTGAGCATGCAGACACACAGGCTCACATCAACAAATAGAACACATGCAACTGCACTCATGTGCACATGACAAGGTGGGCTTCTGTCCACCCGTCTCTGGCATGAGTGCTCATTTGGGCCGCTGCGCTTCGAGTCTGACCATTGTGCGGCGCGCTTCAATGGGCGATCTAACAATATAGTGGAGTGGCCGTCGTCCTCCACTTCTCCTTGTCCCACACACGTGAGTGAGAGTGCTCTGCTTCGAGGGCTGCAGCGGCCCAGTGAGCGAGCGTGACCACTCAAGAACAAGCTCTACGTGGAACCACGGCCGTCTGACGAGGAGTATGACCTCTCGTGTCGGACATGGGGCATGGTCTGAGGGAAGAAAAGGATGATGAAGAACTGGCGAGCAGCAGTTCAGCCAGTCGGGCTCATGCACTGCCACCTGACCAGCAGGTTCCATCCACCAGGGGCTTGCCGAGAGGCTTCAGCTGGACCTTGAAAGAAGGCCCCTAGTCTTTACCTGCTGAGCCTCAACCATGCTGCAAAATGCACCGCCATAAAACACACACACACACACACACACACACACACACACACACACACACACACACACGTAACCTTCCACTGCTGCTTCACTCATTGACACTGATACAGAGAAGACGCATAAACACTAACACTCACGGAACAGTCGGATATTAAATCACAGACAGCATGTTGACGGCTAATCAACAATATGGATTCAGTGCTGTGTTTTTTCCCAATAAAGGCATGCATGTTGACCCTGTAATTCGATATGGATCCGGTGGAGGACAGGGATCTGACCGGAGGCCTTAAGGCTCGTGTTGGTGGGCCAGCTGCAGGTGCAGCTCCGTTGCAGGCTCGGCGGGATTGCTTTCTCTTCATGTGTGCTGGGAGGCTAATGGCTAATCCTTTAGTCAAAAGGAAGACAATTATTGGCATTCCAAGAACCACTTCCTTCCCTGTGGCCATCTCTCTCACACTCATTCCCCCCCCTCTCTCTCTCTCTCTGTATCTATCTTTACCTCTCCTTGGAGTGTTTTAAGTCATGGCAGGCTAAGAAGTACAAGGCCAGAATGAGGTTAATATATCCCAGGGAGCAGCGGGTATAGCCTGAGAAGCCAGAGGAAAATCGGCCACCTCTTGATCACTGACACACTTTAACTTACACTACCACAGGTGCACATCAACCAACCTTTTTGGTGTACAAGATTACAAGGTGCACTTACACTCAAAGATGGAATGTGTTTGTGATGTGATGGACAGCATCCATCCACAGAGCTATCCACTGCAAAGATGAAAAGATACAGATGATATCCACCTGACCCAGACACACACCAGATCACATCAAATTCCCTCCACCTGCTGCCACAACACTTCATATCAACAAGTAGTGTGTGTGTGTGTGTGTGTGTGTGTGTGTGTGTGTGTGTGTGTGTGTGTGTGTGTGTGTGTGTGTGTGTGTGTGTGTGTGTGTGTGTTTGTACTGATCGATTCCAATATCCGTCCCTGAAAGGAAATTGCGGGGAAATTGTATGTGTGCATGTGACTCTGTGTGTGCACATCTGTGTATGTGTGAGTGTTTTGTGCCTGTATGTCCAAGTGCATATCTAGTCTAGGCCTGGGGTTGTGTGTCCCCTTGTATGACATGTGGCACTGAGATAGAACACAGAGACTGTGATGGGTCGGAGCCACTGAGGAGCCTGGTGCAGTGATGGAGGCAGTGCGGATGTCTCTGTGGAGGGAGAGACTCATCCTCATCCTCATCCTCATCCTCTCTCTCTCTCTCTCTCTCTCTCTCTCTCTCTCTCTCTCTCTCTCTCTCTCTCTCTCTCTCTCTCTCTCTCTCTCTCACTCTCATCACACAGCACAGGCAGCCACAGCTATACTCAGGTGTGCACTCGCATGACAGGGCTAGTGAGATTCAGAGGAAGGGCAGAGCTGGAGAGGACATATATATATATATATATATATATATATATATAATATATATATATATATAGAGAGAGAGAGAGAGAGATAGAGAGAGGGAGGTAGAGAGAGGGTGGGAGAGGGAGGGAGGAAGAGAGAGAGAGAGAGATGTATATGGATGTGAGTGTCACATTTACATGCATAAGTATATATGTATGAATAGTGAGGGGAAGAGAAGGAGAGGGGGATGAGGGAGAGGTAGGGAGAGAGAGAGAGAGAGAGAGAAAGAGAGAGAGAGCATTAGAGGAAGTGGGGAGGAAGCAGGCTGGAGATGAGGAGGACCGGAGTGCACAGATTGATATAGCAATTACCCGAGACCTTCTCCGTCTGTAAGGAATACATCTACATAGATTAGAGGCTCTTGTTCCCCTGCTGCTGTCTGCCCTGGCAGAGGGCCTCTTCAGCCTCTCCAGCAGTCACGATCCCCACTGCAGCACAGCACAGCACAGTACAACTGCACACCAGACTACCTCATTAGTACAGTGTACACACACACACACACACACACACACACACACACACACACACACACAAGCATGAACATACACATACACACGGGAACATGGCACAGACACTAACATACACACATACACTTGTGCAGACACATGTGTAGACATATGTCTACACATACGCACACACACACACCACACACACACACACACACACACACACACACACACACACACACACACACACACACACATACGAACACACGGACACAACATACACAATGACCAATGACCCACACAAATACATGCACAGACACTTAATGAGAATACAAACACAGACACACTCACACACACACACACACACACACACACACGTCTCACACTTTCTCTGTCTCCCTCTACCTCTCACCCTCTTTCCTCCTCTCATTCTGATGCTAAACAGGAGCAGTCCGAGGCGAGCTGCAGAGGGGTGGAGGCTAACACACACTCGGCAGCGCGCCAGGCTGGGCTGGGGCTGGGGCTGGGGCTGGGGCTGGTGGTGGTGGAGGTGGTGGTGGAGGTGGAGGTGGTGGAGGTGGAGGTGGAGGTGGAGGTGGAGGTGGTGGAGGTGTTGGTGTTGGTGGTGGAGGTGGTGGTGGAGGTGGTGGAGGTGGTGGAGGTGGAGGTGGTGGTGGTGGTGGTGGAGGTGGAGGTGTTTTATTTTATTTATCTGCGCTCTGCTTCCCCCGCGCTGCCCATCATTTACTCAGCATTCTGCACTCCGCGGGCGCGCGCCGTCATCACCGCAGCAGGTATTAGCGCTAATTTGACAGATGCCTTTTGTGGTGCCGATTAATATAGTAGCAGGGGTGTGTTGCCACATTGTGTTTCCCCTGGTTTGTGGGCTTGTCATGGAAAGTGACACGGGCGTCTCTGTGGGTGGGGTGGAGAGGGGGGTGCCTGCAAAACACCGCTTCTTTGGCAAAAGGGACTCACAGGGGCTTCATCTTCACGCAGGCTTTTGAGCTCCCGCAATCCAGTTACACGTGTGAATCCAGGCCACGGTTTAATACTGAGGCTATAGAAACGGATAAGCCATATAGATTCCGCTGTGCCAATGCCATGAGACACACAGAAGTAAATAAAGCAGGAATAACCACACACATACACACACACACACATATATATGCATTGATACACACACAAACAAACACACAAAAACACACAGAGCCAAACAGGCTAAGTAGCACAAAAACACACAAGGATTTTCAATAACACTTAAACACACAACCACATCCGTAAATATGGGAACCGCACAGGGAGGCACGCAGCAGCAACCCAAAATACAGACCCACAGATGCCCCGATAGAGGGGAAATAAGCCCACAAACAAACACAGCGATCTGCAGGGACTGGGAGCATCTGAGACCTGCGTACACACACACACACGCACGCACACACACACACACACACACACACACACACATACACATACACACACACACACACACACAGATCTCTGTGCTTTGAATTTCTGAGGACAGACAGACACATGGAAGCCAGGGAAAAAAGGCATATGGAAACAAAACGACTGCAGAATCAGGTAAGGTGCCACAGGCAAACCAAACGGCACTCTGTGAGAGAGAGAGAGTTTGTGTGTGAGAGAGAGAGAGAGAGAGAGAGAGAGAGAGAGAGAGAGACTGTGCATGTGCCTGTGCCTTGTGCATCTGTGTGTCCATTGCTGCATGTGAGTGTGTGTGAGAATTTCTGTAAGCATGAAGGACCGCGGAAGATAGACACTAGAGAATCGACCGAAAGGAAGGAAAGTTGATCCATACTATGTCATGTTATCCTGTGCTGTGCACCGATGTCCTTGTCATTTCTGACAGGCTGACATAGATGTGGGAGAGAGGAAGTGAGAGAAAGAGACAGAGAGAGAGAGGGAGAGATAAGACAAGAACGGACAGGGCAGAGAGAGAGGAGAGAGAGAGAGAGAAAGAGAGAGGGAGAGGGAGAGAAGGAGAGAGAAGACAAGAGGGGACAGGACAGAGAGAGAGAGAAAGAGAGAGAAGGAGAGAGAGACAAGCTTGTCAAGCTGGCATGGTCCCTCTACAATACTGTATGTGCCACAGAGAAAATGCACATTAGCATCGAGAGAGAGAAAGGAAGAGGAGAGGAGGAGAGAAAGAGAGAGAGAGAGAGGGAGAGAGAGAGGGAGAGGGAGAGAAGAGTGGGGAGGAGAGTACGAATCTTCTGAAGGACGTCACATTAACCCTTCAAAGTCTCAGGTGTTGCTTTATGGTTCCAGCTTCAATTAAACAACCCTACGCATTTAACACGTCAGCATGCTCTC
>NC_055957.1:41239511-41242011 GCF_018492685.1 Alosa sapidissima
GGGAGGGAAAGAGAGGGAGAGAGAGAGGTATTTCATGTCAGACATTATTGACTGATAGGCCAGGGAGAGCACAAGTTGAGTTGATTAAAGTGTCTTCGGTCAGCCACACAGCACAAATCCTCAATGTGAACAGCACGCGCTTCTCTGGAGCACCAGAGTTGGCATAGTCTCTCTCTGTGTGTGTGTGTGTGTGTGTGTGTGTGTGTGTGTGTGTGTGTGTGTGTGTGTGTGTGTGTGTGTGTGTGTGTGTGTGTGTGTGAGAGAGAGGGAGAGTGTGCACAGAGATCCAAATGTTCTGATCTGTATTGGATATGGAATATACTAGTATGCGTTTTCATTGATCCATGCATTGATTTTCAGCACTGTTCAAATGCATGACTATACTATGTACGCATGAGCATCAGTGTACATGCATGTATTTGTAATGTTTTCTCTGTATGCATGCCTGGGACACAGTTAAAGCACTAGGTCAACATCTCATGAGGCAGGATTGAAAGACGTGCACAGGGCACACCAAGGACCCAGAGGCCACACACTTCGATTTAATAGCGTTCCATGGTCCATTCCCACCAACTCCATAGGCTCAATGCACGACTCCATTTTGGATTTGCTTGTATTTGCATATCAACTTCCTGTTTACATTAAACATTGGCAAATATGTTTTTTTTTTCTATAGTCATTGTCTTCAGGACCTCGTCTAACATAGTATACCAACTTTGTGAAAATGTTGTGTGCCACTCTCCAGCAAACGGGGAAAAGGGTTTAAAATATTCTTAACCTTAATCAAGCTGATGTAACTTTAGCTATGTTGTTCTGACATAACTTTAGCTATGTTGTTCAATTAGATATATAGCGTACTATATTACAGTAAAACTGACAGGCCAGTAATCTGTAATTTTCTGTCATAGCCTACTGTGTACAGTGTAAACAGGAATTTGATTGCCCAGTAGGAAGCAAATTCAAAATGGAGTCCTGCATAGAGCCCATTCATCTGAATGTAAAAGCCCTTCAATATTCACTGACCAGATCACAGATCAACAAGGTCAAGGACTGTCCTCGGCCACTGAATCTCCTGACTTTCCCTGTGGCCATGCCTGCAGTTCCACAATGGGCCACATGAGGTCCCTGTTCCATAGACTACAGAGCACAGCAGTTTGGAGCATGTGAACAGCACTCAGGTCTGTGATGAGCCTCACTCCACACAGCACAGCACAGCACTCCTCCCTGGGCAGCCACGCTGCTGGAGGAAGGAAATGGGGACATTTAGGACCAGTGTGCGGACGCAGACAACTCCAAGAAAGTCCCTCCCTGCACATTCTCCCTATGCACTTTTTTCTAAGACTAAGAAGCATTTCAACTGTTAACACTAGCATTTGTTACACTAGCAAGTTCAGGTTTGTGACAGGCTACTGGAACATGACTACCACATCATGTACAAAGCTCTAATACATCACATCAAAACACTATGTACTCTCTTGTATGGTACCTACTATGGGTTTAGCCAGCAATGGAATGTAATTGCTGTCATTTCACCACTAGGGGGCAGCCTCTAGTTATTATAGTTTTCTGAGTTGATTTAGATACATTTCTCAAATTAGCCGAAACATTCTCAAAACAAGTGCACTGCTCAAAACTATTTACAAACAACATGCCATAATGTATGTAACATCAAAATATGTATGTCAATTATCAAGTCAGTGCCTTTACAATCCAGGTCTATCTAAAACCCTAGTGTCACTGTTTCTGTGAAGTTTCCAACTTGGAATGTTACTATCTCTTTAACTATCAATGATTGATCAATACAATTAATACAAGTTCTCTATAACTAACTGAATAGTATGTGAAATAAGTAGAATGTTATCCTAATCACTAATTTCAACATACATTTCGTTGTAATATTGTTGTAATCACTAATTCCAACATAAATATAACATTGTAGTAGAAGAATGAACTGTAGATGATAATGTGAAAGTGGACGTGTGGACCAGGCCTGTAACCTGAAACTGGACAGTACCTCTCACAACAAATCAGTATGTGTCCATTGTGAAGCGTTTGTAACATGTTTAAAGAATTAAAAAAATCCTGCTATTGCAGCCCCAGTGAAGTGACTAGATGATGACGGAATGTGGGAATTCCAATCCAGATCTGACAAGTGTGCCAAAGCAACTGAGCCAAGTTGTGGTTTAATGCTGCCTTCCTGGTGAGCTCTCTCCCTCTCTCTCCAGCAGGGCAAGGGTGTGTGTGTGTGTGTGTGTGTGTGTGTGTGTGTGTGTGTGTGTGTGTGTGTGTGTGTGTGTGTGTGTGTCTGTGTGTCCGTGGGGACTGTGGCAGACCAGGCCAGAAACCCCGCAGGAGAGAAGTGTTAATGAAGTCAAGAAAGAGTACATGTAAAGGTCATCGGTGCTCTATACCTTCCTCTCTGACCACAGTGAAAATGCTGTGTTGCTTGCTCACATATTCTCTCTCTCTCTCACATACACACACACACAAAAATACAGAC
>NC_055957.1:41249511-41282011 GCF_018492685.1 Alosa sapidissima
CAACCAGCACCAGTTACCTGCCTGTTTATTGAAAACGCCTCTGACTCTTTGCCTGTGATCCCGGACCCGCTCGACTACTTCTGTGTTCTCCAGCCCCGGTAATCTTGACCTGCCTTCCGTCCCTCTTCTACGAATACCGCCTAGTCCTTGACTGTACTGCTGCTTCGTTTCAATTGCTGTTGTGTGTGTGTTTCCCCCAGGACTTCCCGGATCATCCAGCTCCTGCCTTCGCTGTTCGGCTACTGGGGGAACACACACACGCAGACTCTTGGAACTCCTGTACCCCCCCCGGAACCCCTGAAACCCCCAACCCTTAAATAAACTTTTGAACGTGACGCAATTGTGGTCCTCGTCCTGTTTGGTGTCTGACAGTACGATCTGACCAAACATGGACCCAGCGCACGGTCGAACCAGCATGGAAACCGACGAACCAGAACCACCCACCGCCATGCAACGCCTGGAAGAGACAGAGAGAGAGGTAAACCGCAACACTGCTGACATTGCCTCCCTACTTCAAGCCGGCTTGAGCCAGCGTCAGCAGTTCCAGCAGCAACAGCAACAACTTGCAATGATCATTCAACTTCTCACCAACCTTTCTCCTCTGCCTGCTCCCACCGGCCCAGCCCCAGCCAGCCTGCTCACCGGCCCAGCACCCGAGTCTCCTGCCCAGTCCACTGCTACCGTGGCTGCCGGAGCCCCAGAACCCAGGATCGGCAATCCAGAGCGGTTCAGCGGCGACCCAACCCAGGTACGGGCGTTCCTGACGAGCTGCCGTGTCCAGTTTACCCTGCAACCCAGGACTTTTGCCACTGAAGGGGCGAGGGTCGGTTACGTGATCACTCACCTGACGGGCCGAGCTCGACTCTGGGGAACGGCGGAGTTCGAGCGCCAGACCCCAGCATGTGCAACCTTCAACCTATTCGCAGAGGAGATGCTCAAGGTATTCGATTTGGAACCCACAATAGCCGAGGCATCTCGGATCCTGATGAGTATTCGCCAAGGCAGAAGGACTGTTGCGGATTACTCCATCGACTTTCGAACCGTGGCAAGTCGGAGCTCCTGGAACATGGAAGCATTGGTGGATGCTTTCCTCCACAGCCTGGCGGACTACATAAAGGACGAGCTGGTTTCCCATGATCAACCCCCCACTCTTGATGAAGCCATTGCTCTGGCTGTCCGCATCGACCGCAGGATCCAGGCCCGCCGTCATGAGAGAGGGCGCCAGAGTCCATCCACCAGCACACGGAGTGTCCCAACTGCCCTTCTGTCCGCACCTGCCACACCATCTAGCCAGCCGGACCAGTCTGAACCGATGGAGATCGGCCGCACCTCCCTAACCCCTGCAGAGCGCCAGCGACGCATCACCTCCAACTTGTGCCTGTACTGTGGTGGTGATGGTCATCGAGTCGCCACCTGTCCAGCAAAAGCCGGAGCTCACCAGATGTAGGAGGAATCCGGATGAGCTCAATGAACATTCAGCCCTCCATCAGCCGTAAACCCCTCATCCAAGTCTGTCTTCACCTGTCTGATTCCACCCACACCCTGGCAGCCCTGGTGGACTCTGGCGCAGAAGCAAACGTTATTGACACAGGACTTGCTCGTCAGCTGGGCTTGGAAAGCCATCGCTTGTCCACTCCTGTTCCAGCCCGGGCCCTGGACGGTCACGCAATTGGCACAGTTACCAGCATCACAGCCCCCATCTCAATGATGGTGTCAGGAAACCACCGAGAGACCATCCGCTTCCACCTGCTCAGCTCTCCAGGCCAACCCCTAATCCTGGGCTACCCTTGGCTCCGTCTCCACAATCCTCACCTCGATTGGGCCTCCGGAACTGTGAAAGAGTGGGGAAATGCCTGCCACCTGACCTGTTTGCGTGCTGCCTCGCTGCCCCCCGGCTCAGTACCCCCCAGCATTGCCCACGACATTTCTAATGTTCCTGAATGTTACCATGGCCTCCGAGAGGTGTTCAACAAGACCAAAGCCACATCTCTGCCCCCACACCGTCCGTACGACTGTGCCATTGATCTCCTCCCTGGGACTGCTCCACCCAAAGGTCACCTCTACTCACTATCCCCTCCTGAAAGAAAAACTATGGAGGATTACATCAGGGACTCCCTGGCAGCTGGACTCATCCGCCCGTCTTCCTCTCCTGCTGGTGCCGGGTTCTTCTTTGTGGGAAAGAAAGATGGTTCTCTTCGCCCCTGCATTGATTATCGAGGTCTGAATGATGTCACAGTGAAGAACCGGTACCCTCTGCCTTTACTCACCTCTGCTTTTGAATTGCTCCAGGGATCCACTATTTTCACCAAACTGGACCTTAGAAATGCTTACCACCTAGTGCGAGTAAGGGAGGGTGACGAGTGGAAGACAGCATTCAACACCCACACCGGCCATTATGAGTACCTGGTAATGCCATTTGGCCTCACCAACGCCCCAGCGGTATTCCAGGCGCTGGTGAATGATGTGCTGCGGGACATGCTGAATAAATTCGTCTTCGTGTACCTGGACGACATCTTAATTTTCTCCAGAACTCTGTCCGAACACACCCGTCATGTCCAGCTGGTTCTTCGACGGCTCCTGGAGAACTCTCTCTATGTCAAGGCGGAGAAATGCGAGTTCCATGCTCAGACTGTGTCATTCCTGGGATACATCGTCGCTGAAGGCAATATCCAGATGGACCCCGCAAAGGTCTCGGCAGTTACCTCCTGGCCAGTTCCGGGGAATAGGAAGAAGCTGCAGCAATTCCTCGGTTTTGCCAATTTCTACCGGAAATTCATCCGGAACTACAGCTCCGTCGCCGCTCCCCTCACAGCTCTGACCAGCATCAAACACCCCTTTTCCTGGACCCCAGAGGCCAACACAGCCTTTCATACCCTCAAGGCCCGGTTCACCACTGCCCCCATCCTCCAGATGCCGGATTCAGACCGGCAGTTCGTTGTCGAGGTGGATGCCTCAGACGTGGGAGTCGGGGCCATACTCTCTCAACGGGCAGAGGAGGACAACAAGTTGCACCCCTGTGCATTTTTCTCTCGCCGGCTTTCACCTGCAGAGCGCAATTATGATGTTGGAAACCGTGAGCTGTTGGCTGTCAAGCTTGCCCTGGAGGAGTGGCGTCACTGGCTGGAGGGGTCCACAGTTCCGTTCCTGGTCTGGACCGATCACAAAAACCTCGAATACATCCGCAATGCCAAACGTCTTAACCCCAGACAGTCCCGCTGGGCCTTGTTTTTCACCAGATTCAACTTCACCCTGTCATACCGCCCAGGTTCTCGGAACACCAAGCCGGACGCTCTCTCCCGTCAGTTTCATAAGGATGACGCCCCTTCCCAGGAACCTGCATCAATTCTGCCCGATCCCTGCGTCGTAGCTGCCCTGACCTGGGATATTGAGGAGGAAATTCAAGAGGCCCTCCGTGACCATCCCAGTCCCAGTGCATGCCCAGACGGTCGTCTCTTCGTCCCAGATAATTTGAGGTCCCGGGTCATACAGTGGGGACACAACTCCCGCCTTGCCTGCCACCCGGGCTCCGCCCGCACCTGCCATCTCCTTGCCCAGCGCTTTTGGTGGTCGTCTTTGAGAAGGGATGTCCGAGAATTCGTCCGTGCCTGCCCCACCTGCAATCAGAACAAGTCCTCCACTCGGCCCCCCGCTGGTTTACTCCAGCCCTTGCCTGTGCCCACACGACCCTGGTCCCACGTCTCCTTGGACTTTGTAACTGGCCTCCCACCATCAGGTGGGATGACTGTCATTCTCACTGTGGTTGACCGGTTTAGCAAGATGGCACACTTCATTCCCCTCCCTAAACTGCCATCTGCCAGAGAGACTGCCCAGGCTGTTCTTGATCATGTCTTCCGTCTACACGGGCTGCCCAGGGATGTTGTCTCTGACCGAGGCCCGCAATTTACCTCTACATTCTGGAAGGAGTTCTGCCGTCTTCTAGGGGCCACAGTGAGTCTCACCTCTGGGTTCCACCCCCAGTCCAATGGTCAATCCGAGCGGGCAAACCAGGAGCTGGAGAAGGCGCTGCGGTGCATGGTTTCTCGCAAACCCCAGGCTTGGGCACAACAACTGATGTGGATAGAGTATGCTCACAACTCCCTCACCTGCTCTGCCACTGGTATGTCACCTTTCCAGTGTGTGTATGGCTACCAGCCCCCCCTGTTCCCCAGCCAGGAAGGAGATGTGTCCTGCCCGTCTGCCCTCGCCTATGCCCGCCGTTGCCGTCGTACCTGGTCACAAGCTCGTGCCACGCTACTCAAGTCAGCTGTCAGCTATGCCACTGGGGCTAACCGCCGAAGATCGCCGGCACCCGCCTACCGTGTTGGCCAGAAGGTGTGGCTGTCAGCCAAGGATCTCCCACTGCGGGTGGAATCGCGTAAACTGGCACCTCGATTCCTCGGCCCGTTCCCTATCCAGAGGGTCATCAGCCCAACCGCAGTCCGGCTCCAGTTGCCAACCTCCATGAGGGTGCACCCTACTTTCCATGTTTCGAAAGTCAAGCCAACGCATGAAAGCCCGCTGGTCCCCGTGCCGCTTCCTCCTCCTCCTCCTCGCCTCGTTGACGGTGGGCTGGTGTACACCGTTCGACGCCTGCTTCGGTCCAGACGGCGAGGTAGGGGCCTCCAGTATCTCGTCGACTGGGAGGGCTATGGACCTGAGGAGAGAACCTGGGTGCCAGCCAGTCGGATTGTGGACCGGACACTCATCGCCGACTTCCACCGTCTGCATCCTGATCAACCTGCAATCCGTAGGGGCCGCCCCAGAGGGGTCCCTAACCGTCCTGCCCGCCCGGCTTCCTGTCATGTGCCTGACCCTGACCCTGTCTCGGTACCTGTCCCGTCTTCTGTCCACGACCCTCCAGCTCCCTCCGAGGATGAGGATGTTCACTCGGACCGCTCGGAGGAATTCTAGCCCTCCACCGGCTCCCCTCCGCCCTCCCGACGTGGTGTCACTCTTGGGGACTTCTGGGGCCGTCCCTTAGGGGGGGGGTTCTGTCATGAGCTCTCTCTCTGCCTGGTAACACGTGCTGATTGAAGTCTGATGACCTCCACCTGTTCCTGCTCTGCTCGGCCTCACCCTCGTTACCTACCAGCTGCACTGCATTCACCACTCATCATGCCCTCTATATAAAGCCTTGCTTTTCAGTCCACACTTGTCAGATCGTCTGCAACCAGCACCAGTTACCTGCCTGTTTATTGAAAACGCCTCTGACTCTTTGCCTGTGATCCCGGACCCGCTCGACTACTTCTGTGTTCTCCAGCCCCGGTAATCTTGACCTGCCTTCCGTCCCTCTTCTACGAATACCGCCTAGTCCTTGACTGTACTGCTGCTTCGTTTCAATTGCTGTTGTGTGTGTGTTTCCCCCAGGACTTCCCGGATCATCCAGCTCCTGCCTTCGCTGTTCGGCTACTGGGGGAACACACACACGCAGACTCTTGGAACTCCTGTACCCCCCCCGGAACCCCTGAAACCCCCAACCCTTAAATAAACTTTTGAACGTGACGCAATTGTGGTCCTCGTCCTGTTTGGTGTCTGACACATTTCCAAAGGCTCTTCCACTCCTCCTCTTCTCTCAGACACTTCATCATTCTTCGTTCCACCCACAAGGGCTCTGAGACACACATCAGTATAAGCAAACTTTTAAAACCTCTCTCTCTCTCATTCAAAAGAGCCTAATCTCTCATTATCATGGCCATGTGCTGGGTCAGAAAAAGACCTGCCACGGTCTCCTCATCTTCATATACTTCCATTTCTCGGAGTCAGACATAATCCAGTCACAGGGAAAAAAGAGAGGGGAGAGGATGTCTGGACTCCATCTCTCTCTCTTTCTCCCTCTTTCTCTTTCTCTTTCTCTCTCTCTCTCTCTCTCTCTCTCTCTCTCTCTCTCTCTCTCCCTCTTTCTCTCTCTCTCACTCTCTCTCACTCTCTCTCACTCTCTCTTCCTCCCCCTCTCTCTGAGGCCTGCTAGAGCTGTCTCATAATGAGATTTGGTTAGCTCTGATTTCTGCGGTGGGAGTGTGCTTCCAGGCCCAAGGTCAACAGCAGAGTGAAGCAGGGGGATGCAGGAGGCAGAGCCAGAGGAAGCCGTTGGCTTGATCTATCATTCTCTCACGAGGACTGAAACCTCCTAATGCCTCCCGACAAGGTCAAGGACAAACACAAACACACACACACACACACACACATACACACACACACACACAGCCCACAACATGCTGTTTAGCCTCTGCCCAGTAGTTACTATATTTTCACTCTTCTGCCAGAAATGTGCCTCTCCTAATGAACCCACTCTACACACCTCTTCTTCTCATTCACTGTAGGTCTGCCCCCGTTCATCTCCATCCCCCCCCCCCCCTCTACCTCCCTCTCTCTCCCTCCTTCTCTCTCTCTCCCCACAGAGGGCTTTGATGATGAGAGAGTGCTGAGATGTGTAGTAGATGTGAGTAGTAGATGTGGCCCTGCGCTGCTCTGGGCTGTGCTCCTAAGATCCCAACGTCACCCTCAGCTTCGGCTTCAGACCCCAGCTCACCATGCCAGTCCCCTTTGAACGCACACACACTCAGGAGCATAGACTGTAAGACTCACAGCTCAGCCCCTAGCTTCACATCTCTCTCTCTCTCTCTCTCTCTCTCTCTCTCTCTCTCTCTCTCTCTCTCTCTCTCTCTCTCTCTCTCTCTCTCTGATTCAGAGGATTCTGGAGTATGCGGGAGGCCACTACTGCGCCGTTCATGCAGCACGGCTGAGAGCTACCTAGCCCCCTCCGGAAAGTGCCGCTCTTAGTGAGAGAGGACAGAGGGAGCGGACGCTAATGAGCATCCCTTGACCCGCTGCCTCTCCAACTGCTTCCTGCCTCCCTTCTATCAGCAGACACACACACACCATTATCGGCTCATCTAGGGTGCACCCTACACAAGAGTAAGAGGAGGTGTGATCTGAGGTAGTTAGCATCCGACTTCAGCAATTCTGGCTGTGTGGTAGCTAAGAGACGAGGAGACACAAGCAAGACTTCCTGTTCCTCCACAGGCAGAGATAGCCAGGATGAGGGAGGCTGAAAGCAGTGTCAGACACCACCTGGATGTGTCAGGTCAGCCATTTGGTCATGTCTTGGCTACAGTCTCCACATCCAGAGCGAGTGGATATCAACTGACCAGAGTAGAAGACGTGGAAGGCGTGCTATTGGTCACCTCATCCAGTCCCCGCTAGAGAGGCCGAGTTGCTGGCTAATGCACCAACTCAGCAAGACGTAAAGTTAATTGACTGAGCAAACCAACCCGTCCACTGCAGTATCCTTGTTTCCACACTTTGCAATGCTTGCTTGCTTACACTTGATTCCATAACTTGATTCCAAAATAAATCCCTTGATTTATTTCCTTAATTTTTCACTGTCAACTAAAAAGTATTTACACATAATCAGCACAAAAACAAACTCCCAACTTTTATAGTTTGTTTTCAAATATATGCAAGAGTGCAGATCTTTTAGTAACACAACACAGCACACTGATTTGATTAGAGCAAAGCTCCTAATTGACCCAATTATATTCTCAGACAACAACAGGGCACAGCACCAAAGCGGAGTACTATCATTTGGGACCTCAGCCAGCCGGCATCTCCCTCCACTCAGTATCTCTGTGCCCGCGTCAGCAGGCTCTTATCTGACCCTGCCGAGGAGCAGAGAGAGGGAAAGAGAGATGGAGAGGAGAGGAGAGGAGAGGAGAGGAGAGGAGAGGAGAGGAGGAAGAAGCGAATGAATCTATAGCAACAGCCTAAGAGGAAACTGGTGCATGGTGCAATCTGGAAGATCACTGAGTCAGGCAAATGCAGCATTAACATGAGAGAGAAAACAGCTCCCTTATGTCTCAATGCTGAGCTGTGTGTGTTTGTGTGTTTGTGTGTGGTGCGTGCGTGTGTGTGTGTGTTCTACTCCTCCAAGCACACTCAAAGCGCTTTACAGAGTAATGCCTATAATTCACTCATTCACTCACAGAGAGATGGCTATGGGAAAACCTTCACTCGATAAAGGACAGTTTGGCAGCACCGTAAGTGCTGGCTGTCAATGGCTGTAACTGTGACAGGGGCAGAAGACTCACCTTGCTTGCGAACGTCCTCCACGGCTGCGATGAGCTCCTCCTTCAGGTCCTGGCTGTCCTTGGCGATCTGCTCGCCCTTTTCCAGAAAGTTCTGAGTGGCCTGCTCCACTGACATGGCCAGCACATGGGCCTTCTTGGAGCGACCCTTCTTCTTACTGGACGGCCCTTTGTTGCTGGTGTTCACCAGCGTGGTCACCTGTTAAAGACAGGAAATGAAAGATGGCATGGTGGTGAGTATCCACATAAATATTTTACTACCCATGTTCACGATAAAAAAAAAAATCCTGCAACTAGTCAGTAATAACATAGTCCACAACCTGCTTGTTTATCTTGACTTGACTTGACTCATTCTCACAAAGTTTACAGCCCATTTAGTAAGGCATGCATTAGATAATCCTTCAAATCATCCTCATGACCCTCATTTTATCATATTGTTAATAAAAAAAAGTCAGTCTTAACTCTATGAACATATGATGCATAGCCTCAGTTAGGAGAAGCAAACAACCACGGTAAACAACATTTAGTGCAGTGCTGCTGCAAATGACCAGCGAATATTACAATCCATCCTTTATTCACTGAATCAATACGAGTATGTTCCACTCACGTTACACACTCCCCCGCTATCACTCAAGAAAGCTGGATGTCCCTGAGAATCCGATAAGCTTCCTATTAAAAATGCTCTTTCAGACAGTGCTCCTTGCCTGAGGCACTGTCTCCATTCTCCATTAACACAACACAACCAAAGAAAGTCTGGAGCTCTAAAATTGAGCTCTCATTGATTTGTTCCTGAGCGAAGCACATAAACACAAGGTTTTGCTCATTTCATGGAGACTTTTAACCGTAAGCAAAATTTATGACCGAATTAGTGTTTATCGAGACCACCTGCTTTCATCTCGTCTTATGCACGTCACATCCTAGAGACACAACTTCAGCATTTGCCCTCAAAGCAGTACGGTAGAAGCTTTAGAAAATGATTCTTCAAACTCACTAAGTTTGCCCATCTATTTTCTGTCTTGGATTCAATGCTTAGATATGGGATGTGGCCCAAGGCTGGGCCTCAGGCTGGCAGGAGGACACATCCCCCCAAGACAGCCTCGCCTCTGTGCCCTGTCTACTGGGGATGCCTCAGCCTAGTAGAACCTTTTGGTTGCCACCCAATGGTGCTCAATTGCAGAGAAACACTAAGGACACTAAACTTGGAGAAGGGCGGGCGGTATTGATGGTGTATCGACCGGCATCAGTGCACAGCTGAGGCAAAATGGCTCCCTTGCCTCAGGACTAAGTGGCAACCAAATAGAACTAAGTACGAAGTACGAAGAACTAAGACGAAGCTCAACAAGAGATTTCAGAATGGCAAGAAACTGGGTCAGACTCACTTACACCGCAACTGCCTGAGATGATGTGTTAATATCAGACACACACAATGCGGAAGACAACGAGGGGGGGGGGGGGGGGGGGGGGGGATAGAAAGAAATGTGCATTGAATGAGCAACAAGCTTTATGTCCCTGTTCTGAGAAGCCATAAAGCATGGCGAGGGATCCATTACCACCAGCAGAAAGTGCTGGCGGATCAGCGAAAATGCCGCCTGCAGCTATGCAACAGCCATGGGGGAATTCGCCGCTGATCGATTAAGCATCTGGACAGATTGAGCCCATTGTGAAAATCAATTTACTTTATAGCCATGACTGAACCAGCCCATATGTAAGTGAGCAAGAAATGTCATCTAAAAAAGACCAAAATGATAAAACACTTAGGCCCAGAGGAAAGAAGTTGAAGCAATGAACATGCTGAAGTTAAAAAGGTTTATTCTAATTAACTATACAAAGGCATCTATATTACATTGACAATAGCTAGGATGGACTTTTCTGAGCCAATGTAGTTAATCACTGCTCTTTGTTCTCAATTCCCAAATGGAACTGTGCTATCTGTTGACAAATCAAACTGACTATCACAGGCTTCAAAATGTCCCTTTTGTGTGTTGGACAACTGGGGATTTAGATCATTTAGTGCACACTCATAATTCGACCAGAAAAACAGAAAACTCTCTCTCTCTCTCTCTCTCTCTCTCTCTCTCTTTCTCTCTCTCTCTCTCTCTCCCCCTCCCTCCCTCTCGAACACTCTATCCTGTAGGAGTAAGCATCTAACTTGGAGCTTTCTCCCCACAGAAAAAGTTGAACAGAGGAGGCATTTAATGCTCCTCTCACAAGCCCTCCAAACATTTTATTTGTCAGGAGAAGTGATTCAGTCTGCTGCGCTTCAGTCTGTCTTCAGTACACTCCCTGGAGGGTTGGAGGGAAGAGGGTTCTACTGAAGGCTCCACCGACACACATACACACACACACACACACACACACTGTGAGCTAATGCCGCTTTGATAAAAACCTGCCACAAAGCTTAAACAGCCCATGTCAGGGGGCCATCTTTGCTACATCGCAGGGGGACTTTCAGGGGGCAACCACCTGCCACATGGCCAAGGCCCCTTTCTGGGCCCTGGCGCTGATGGAAGACTTTGGTTCTCCATACACAGCCCCACCCTAAGGTGCAAGAGCTTTAGTAGTGCTGGCATCATGTTAGGAATGAAGAGAATGTCCTATGTAGAAGATAACACAAACAGATACCTTGTTTCCCTTACGGCCTGATCAAAGCTGGGCTTTAAATAAGACTAGTTGCCACTCCTTGCTTTATTTCCATCGGCGGCCATCGATTTGATCCAAGCCTGCCGCTTGCCCTGCTGCCGTCCTGCGCGGAGCGCTTCATCACTATCATCGCTTGGTCAATACTGGCCATGCGGCTGATTACTTAAGCACAGGCGTTTCATTAGAGGAAAGCACAATCAAAAGGGCCCATCATTTGGTGTGTCGGAGACATAGAGACCGCCTCTGAGCCAGTTAAAGACTGCAGCCAGTGGTGAGGAGGAGTGGGGAGTCTCTCTCTGGGGCAGGACTCCTGTGCTCCAGCCTTAACCTAAAAACATAATTATTTTTTTTTTCTTTTTTCTTTTTTTTTTTTCTTTTTTTTGAGTGTGGCAATACACCACAGACAACGAAGGCACACACACACACACACACACACGCAAACACACACACACACACACACACACACACACACACACACACACACACACACACACACAAACACACACACACACACACACACACACACACAGGCACAGCCTCCTTCTGCAGGAGGGAGAGAGAGAGAGAGCTCTATCTTACTATCACTACCCAGCAACAACACGCTAGCATGCACACCCCATCTCCTTGCATTAATCCCGTTCCTTCATTGTGCTTCATCATGCTTTCTCCCCTCCATGTCTCCCCTCAGGGCAAAGTTGCCAACAGAGGGAGGGACACACTGACGAAGCCTGACATGTCTTTTTTTTATTTGTTTTATTTCCTCTTGTCTCCCCTCTTCTGACTCTGGGGGATGGGGGCGGGGGGGGGTGGGGGGGTGAGCACACTGCCTCTCTCTGGCTACCTCTTTCTGACCTCTGCAGCTCGCCAGTGGGCAGATTTCATCAATCTGTTGGCGCCTGAGTTGGTGCTAATTACTCTTTGCTCCTGCCATCTTACTTCTCAGCAGATGAGACATCCCAGGCTAGATGGCTAGATGTGCTTGAGGATCAAAAGAACCCCACTGCTGTCTGTGCTGCTAGTTTCAAAGATGAACCCATCCTACCCATGTGTACACTGTACTTTAGCTAAGACAAGACCATGTACTATATATGGTGTAGTGTAGACTGTGGATCCTTGCTCGATGTATATTTGATAGCTAAAATGCATGTTTGATGCAAGAACAATGTAATCTTAGAACAGAAAGTCTCATACACAATTAAAATGAACTCTCTACAGAAGCGTTCAATATATCTGTACTTGTGTAGATGAGCCTGGCGGCCACCCACATGCCTGCCGCTTTTTTTCCTTCTCAAAGTGAATAATCTATATGGGAAAGCCTGCATCTCCTAACACAACACGACAAAACAGAAATCCTACTGCTAAAAATAAAACCTCCAATGGGAACTAATACGGCAGTATCAACATATTTGAGCTACTTAGATGTGACAAGTGACATGATTTTAAAAGCACCAAACTAGTGCAGCACAGCCGGGCGAGCCTATTCACAAGGTGTCCACAGAGGGCTTATGGTGAAGAGCGTGGAAATCGTATTTTGCCAGTGTCCCGGGACGAGCACGAGGTCAAGCGGCGCCTGAGAGACATTTCATTTCATGCGAGTTAGGCAACACTGCCTTTATCAACAGCGCATGCGACACATTCTGCGATGTTGCAGTGGTCACACCCGGAGTTCCCACACTCGCACACAGGCAGCAGCCAGGCATGATGACACAGGCCACGACACAGTCATCACTTCACCACCCGCTGAAGTCACGTGGGGGTTAACCATGCAGTAGATTAAAAAAAATCTAAGCCCATTTCTCCAATGCAACTTGCCACACTGTTAACTCAGTCCGTTAAAGAGACAACAACAGCAGTGAGGAAGATAAATGGCCTAATTCAAAGCCCCTGGAGCGAGGCTTATTATGTGCCCGTATAGATGCCAGGGGAAAGTGCGCCCGTGACAGCGAAATGCCAACCAGCTGCTGCCAGGTTCCCACAAGTCTGCGAGACAAAATGGTCAGCAATGCCAAAGCAGTGGGCAGGGGGATGGGGGTGAGGGTGGGGGTCAAGGATTAAGACTATGGAGAAGCAGAGTCCAAACAACGTGGTGGGAGTCTGGCGGAGGAGAGAAACCCCAGCTCTGTAGTCCAACACCGGCTTTTACAAACATGATTGGCAGACTCCATCTCACACAGTGTGTGACTGGAATTCAAGAACGCATTTATTAATCCTGTTTAATCAAAGACAAGCAGAGGAAGAGAGAGAGAGAGAGAGAGAGAGAGAGAGAGAGAGAGAGAGACAGAGAGTGAAAGAGAGGGAGAACAAGAGGCAGAGAGGTAGCGACGGACTGAGGTGGAGAGGGGGGGTCTGTTTAAACATCTCTGAGGCAGCCATGAGCCACAGTATAAACATGACAGAGAACCAACCAGCTCACTTTAACAGGAGCAGGACGGGGCAGAGCCATTACGTGCAACTGGAGGGGGAAGAAAGGAAAGGAAACCCACAAAGAAGACAAAGAAGACCTGCCACTGGGCGAGAACAGCCGAGGTGGCTGAGAGATATTCTCAAATGGAAGTGGCCACCCACTGCACATAAACAGCTACACACAGACATGCAAGCACACAAAGTAATTGTCCACAATCCATCAATCCATTTATCGTGTCAGAAGCACGCGTGGAAACACTCTTTTTTTTTCTCCACCAGGTCATGCGGGGCTTAGGGCGTTCCATCCATCTTGTGTGTTACAGCATGACTGCTAATTCACTCGGTGGCATGTCAGTGTATTAATCCTCAGCACCCACTGATAGTGCTTCCACACACCTCGCCTCTCTCATACTTCTCAACTGATCCAGTGACTGTTGTCAAGTCCTCTGCTTTTTACAGCTTTTATCAGTGGGTTGTGTTCTTAGTTCATGTCAGATCTAAATAAGTGATCAAGGAAACGCAACTTAGATGATCAACTCTACCTAAACCGGTCCTTTCTTATATTCTAGCAGCACACTGCACTTAAGGCCAGTGTTATATCACTGGACAGCTTATGAATGAATGAATGAATGGATGGATGAATGAATGAATGAATGAATGGATGGATTGTGATGTAAAGCTGCTGGCTGGTACCAGTGGCAGGAGGAGGCAGGCAAATGGACCTTGAGGAGAAGCGTGCAGCCTGACAGCAGCAGGTGTGCCTCTCCACTGCTGCTGCTGCTGTTGCTGGGGAACAGGTGATGGCGATGACAAGAGCTGACAAGGGAAGAGAACAACCTCCTGAGACGTGAGACAGTGTCTGTTGGGGGGGGGTAGAGCAAACTAGAGAAATTGAGAGACAAAGTGTGTGTTTGTGTGTGTGTCAGCTATGTCAGCTCTGTGCACACAGAACGTTTTTGTTCTTGGCCGATTTGAGCCTTGTCTTCCCTGCAGATCACATCTGTCTGGCCTCAGGTGGAATCTGAGCTGGAGCGCTACCAGCGCTAACTACACCCAGTGCGTACACATCTTATAAGCCTCGTTACTTTTCCCTCCAGTCGTCTGATTTCAGATAAGTGAGTCTGATGCTACAGTATGTCTGTGTACTTGCGTACCCCAGCCTCTCTGTGTGGGAGTGTCTGTGTTTGTGGAATGAAGGCCACTTTAAGATTTCAAGCATTTACACAAGTCTGAAAACTTTCTACTTCTCCCCTGCTTAATCATAGTAGATCACATTAAAATTGCCAACATGTTTCGCCTTTGGCTAGGCCTTCATCAGGGCAAAATCAATTACAGAGAAGATGTTCAGACAGGTAAAATAAGTCAGCTGTTCGACTAACACCAGCTGACGTGGGCGGAGTTAGATAATTACAATCAGGTCTAGATCTTAACACTAGGGCTGTCAATCAATTAAAAAAAAAAACATACTCTGTGATTAATTAATCTAAATTAATCGCATATATAATTTTTGCTGTGAAATTATTTTAAATATTTAAATTCAAATGAATCATTGAATAATCAGCATTAGTGACATTAAAGTTACATTAAAGTAAACCATAATAATCTATGATATGACTTAATATGCTGAGGAAATTAATTCAAAGTGCTTCAAATTCAAATAAATTCAAAATAAAGTGCTTTGGGAAGAAGTTTTTTTTTCACATACAAGGCATTTCAGGCTAAAGATATAACCTAGGGGACACAATGAACACTCCCCTCAATGTCAACACTTATTTCTTTGCATTGATGTGTGACTATAGAGTTGATGAACTCCGGTGATATGCAATTCCTTGCTGCAGACATTGCAGAGGACTTTATTTTCAACACTTTATTTTTTATCAACACCATCAGGCCGTTTTTTAAAAGTAAATGTTCCAATCAATGATCCAGGCAGCACGTTTTCTTCTCTCTCCTTCATGTTACAGTCTAATTTTTACTGATTAGAACGGCTCGGGGGCAAAGGTCATACGGAATCGATTAATCTGCACTAATTTTTTTAATCAGTTATTTTTTCTCAAATTAATTAATCGAAATGAATCAGTTATTATGACAGCCCTACTTAACACATTATCATATATATACAAACAAATTCACCATTCACTGGGGCCAATACAGCACATCTCCGCCTATCTCTCTATCCTTCCATTTATCCATCCATCCAGGGTAGGAATTTCACGGCTTGCCCCTTGCGTTGGCCGTGATGCCCCTTTGAAAATCAGAGGTTTACAGGCCACGGTGGCCTTGGTGCCCCCTTCTTTCAATATTCTGCTTTGCGTCCTACTAATGGCGATTTTTATTTAGCCTGTGGCCTGTCAAAATAATCTTAGCATTCACAGTGCAAATTAATTTAGTCTTTTACGCAGTGGAGAAAGTGACAGCGCAAGAAAGAAAGTGCGTCCAAATTCACCCATTCTTCTCAGTTGAACTACTCGCAAAGTAGCCTATTCATCACACAGACATCACAAGTATCACATGAAAGAGATTTTTCTCAGCTTTTAAACGATGTTAGCCGATAATTGCTGTGTTGAACGGTTTGCGAGAAAAGTAAATAATATAATTCAATTTAATCATACATTCTACTGAAGGTTTTGCGTCCATGATCTCCCTACCCATTCATCTCGGTGGAATACTTCAGGAACCCTTCTTTTAACACATGACAAACCATATATCAGAATAAACAGCAGACCTTACCGAACACAAAGGTGTAAAGCAGTCCAGAGTAATCCAGCTTTGAATTTGCAGTAAATTTGGATGGATGTCTCCAAATTTGGGCTTTAAGTTTTACAATGTGTTTAAATTGTTCCACATGATTTCATAATGGGCCAAATACAAAATAAATGTTACAAATATCGCCTAGATATTGGTAAATCAGAGGACAGCTGACTAAGAGTTTGTGAAAGTAGCCTTAATGATCACAAAATGCTAAGCATGCATCTAGGCTATTTGAGTTTCTTAAAGCTGAGCTGTGCTTACATTTTTCAATACATGATTTCATAGCAGGCCAAATATAAAATAAATGTTATATATAGCCTAGATATCTGTAAATATTAGATGATCAGATGATTTACAGTTATATGTAATATGTCATGTTTCATACAGTGATGCAGGTCTACTGCAGTGAATAGGCTAAATACAACTTTGATCATTTTTATAGCCTACTACTGTATAGTTAACTTTGGCCTTGGTGCCCTGACATGTGGCCTTTGTGCCCCCCACCAAATATGCCCAACTGAAGGCCAAGTGGCTTTGCCCCCAGAATGGTGAAATTCCAAGCCTGCATCCATCCATTCATCTGTCTATCCATCTATCCATCCACCCATTTAGCTATCCCTGGCAGAGGATAAAGGATAAATGAATAAATAACTGAAATACGCCCCCCTCCCCTCAGGCCAGGAAGCTCTGAACCTGTGTTTTTGTTTGCCAATCAATAACATGAAATGCCAGACTGCATCCCCCTCCACACACTTACACACACACACACCCAGCACACACAGCACACACAGCACACACAGCACACCCAGCACACACACACACCCAGCCTTGCCAGTAAATCCCCACAGCCCGTCTGAAGCCATCCAATTTTGCGCCCCCTCAGCCTCCGAGCCCAGGCATTACGTCTTACTGGAGCCTTGCAGGTGCCAGTCTCCAGGCCGTGCCAAGCCATGGCGTAGCCACCGGCAAACACACCAGCGCTGGCAACCAACTGCTGGAGACACAACCAGCGACTGGAGCAAACACCCCGTTGGGTGTGCGGGTGACCTCCAAGTCCAGTGTATGTTAGCATATTCATCCCTCATGCATACTAGATAGATAGATAGATATACTTTATTGATCCCTAGGGGAAATTCAAGGTCACAGTAGCATACAGATAACACACATTCAGTAACAGCAGAAAAAGTAATTAAAAGTATATAATATAAAAAACACAACTAAGCAATAAGGACTGTAGAAGATAAAGAATATACTGAATATACAAAATACAAATTATACTAAATAAAACGTAATCAAAATCAATTCTAAAAAACAGTATCCACATAGTGGGTGAATAATCAATCAAGTGCGCTTGCAATGACTGAAGCAGGGACTGACCTGCCTACTATATGAGCAAGCGGAAGCACTCAGGAGGCCATTACACAGACTGTGCGTTTGAACGGGGTCAGGAAAGCAAGAGGGAACGGGTGAGAGGGGGAGAGAAAGAAAGAAGAGGGACAGAGAGAGAGAGGTCATTTATCTATTGTTTGACCAGACGGTCAGCCTGGTTGCTCACACCAGGTCGTCCAGGTGCAGGTGGGACTCTATGGAGATGGTGGCCTGCTAGCACTGGGGGCTGCCTGTGGTGACACAGCTCCACTGAGAGGAGGCCAATGGCACTGATACCACTCAAAATGACCCACTTCCTCCCCAACCTCCAACCCTTCACCCTCCTCTCTCTCTCTCTCTCTCTCTCTATCTCACACACACACACTCTCTCTCTCTCTCACTCTCTCTCTCTCTCTCTCTCTGCTGCTGCAGGGTGAGGGTCACACATTGTCTGTCCCAGAATGAGAAGAATACAATGGTGTAATGACCCATGAGAGAAAGAGCGAGTGCTTGAAAAGAGAGAGACGTCTACCCCATCTCTTCGCCCGCTGAGCTCATTCAGGTCGCATTATGAGAGGTGCTGTGAGGAAACCAACTCACACAGAGAGCCATCGACCATTAGAGGGCACAGACACACTCGCACTTCAACAGCGCCAGCCTAAGCCAATGACTCATCAGGTCAATGGCAGCCAAGGTTAATATTAATATTATGCCACGGATACACATTCGTATGCTGGAAGCGACATAGCATAATTGATATGACAACACAGAATTAAAGTTATATGGCTTATACAATGACCTGTTTAAGTAGTCTTTCCTCAGTGTCTAGCAGTTCACGTGTTGGCTACTGCACATCATGGAGCATTTTATGCAATTAACAAAGAACACAGAGGGAAGATTTTAAAAAAGCTTGCTTTAAAAATCGAACCTTTCTTTACAGCTTTAATAAAAAAACAGATTAAGCAAGGGCAATGGCAGTGATAAGCCATGCTCCTCCATCAACTAAAAGACTGGACTTTTCTGTCCATGATCGGCTCTTCCACTCTCTTCAAGCGAGCTCCTGGACGCCGCCCCTGCCCCGCCCAGCTCCGCAGGTTAGCGCAGATGTAAATACTGACGAGGGGAGGCGGCTGGGCGGCTGGTGTTAGTAAGGCAAGTGATGGCAGCTGCTGAGTACGAGACATAGACATGCGCTGCCTGGCTCTCTCATTTGTCCCCACTCCTGATGACTCAGCACCCTGAGGATGGGCCCTGCAGAGGCAGCATCGTCCAGCGTTACTCACGCATACATGCATAAATAAGCACACACGAGCACACACACACACACACACACACACACACACACACACACACACACACACACACACACACACACACACACACACACACACACACACACACACACAAACACACATGCAAATACACACACACACACACACACACAGTCACTTTGGTTAAAAAAGTGTCAGCCAAATCTAATGTAATGCAATGTAACACACACACACACACACACACACACACACACATACACACACACACACACACACATGCAAACACACAGCAGGATAACCTTGAAGCCTCCCTCTGGTCCACACTCCCTACTGTACCTTTTCCTTTCTTTAGTGCACACCAGCCCTCCTAGTCAAGTTGATTCGTTTGTTGATTCATTCATATGCAAATTCATAAAGAGGGGGAGAGGCTCTAAACAGCCTGTTTACACATGGGGGGGTGAGTGGCAAATTGCAAATCGTGTTGAAACCCCAGCACAAATTCATTCTCTCCATTTCCCTGATCAGTCCCAGCACAAGACAGCTGGAGCAGGAACTTCATCATGTCTCACTGAACAGTGTTTTTGTTCACATTGCCTGCACTCTGTGCACTGATTATGAAGTATCAGCTGTCTCAGAAGTGCTCACATGTTCAGTCCTGTTCTTCCTCCATAGTAGAAGCACAAAAACAATATCTGCTTTTTGTCCCGCTGACTGAGAAACGTAACAAAGCAGAGACATGTGCTGCATCCAAGAAGAGAGAGACAAGCAAGACAACCTCTGAGAACAGCGTTTCAGAACACATCCCCGTTAACTTCTCTGCATAATACAATTAGAAGGACCAAGAATCAGTCCCTGGGGAACTAATCAGACTCTTGGTGAGAAAAACAATAGGGCCAAAAAAACCACAAGAGAGAAGCCACACAAGTTCAGCATCACCCAGCAGCTGAGTAATTACAGGCGTTCTCATCTAAAAAGGAAGATCCACCAGAGGTTTGGACATGATGACCTGGCATTCACGACGTCCAGATGGTGCGCTGTAACAAGATTCTGTGATTTTCACAGCATCACTGCTGTTTTTGGGAAAAATGTATACTGTATTTGTGAATACAGTATGTTGCTGTGATTTCGCTATGAATTATGGTCAAAAATGGTCAAAGTAATAAAAATTTGTTGCGAATCATAATACAGTAATAAATCTGACTCCTCCCTCACTTGTCAGCTTTTTGAAAATGTTGAAAAAACATGGCGGAAAATCAGTTGGGGTTTTCTGTTTTCTTTTTGCCCACAAATACAAAGTTACGCTCCCAGATAGCAAGGTGACATTGATATTATGTTGATTTTCCATCCAAATCCACATTTTGAAAAGACATTGAAAAGTCATGGATTTAAGGTTTACTGGGAAATCTTTAGGTGGTGATTGAAACGTAGTACACCGCGCGACGACGTTTGAACACTCCAGCGGGAGATCATTTTTGAGCAACAGTTCAGTCACAGTCAGACCAACGGTGTTCAGTACTCTGTCACTTTAGCAATATTGACATAAGTTAACTTTAAGTCATATCTGACTATCATTAACCGTTGTTCGGATGAACAGCGTGAATAGCTGTTGCTGCAAGCAAACATCATCAATGAGCTCACCCAACTAGCAGCTAGCTAGCTTCTAACGTTAAATATACATTGCGAAACTGAGTTATGCTAACACCATCTTCAGCCTGGCATTTTGACAGTAAACTCAAAAAACATGCAGTATATATTCTATGATTATTCTCAAGTTTCACTTGTAAGTAGCCTTCAGTTTCAGTTGAAAATTGTTGTCTAACACTGTTTATCTTTTTATCTTCTATTTCTGCTAGGTGCTGCTTCACTCTGCTACTGGTGCTGGTGCTTCACTCTGCTATCAGGCTGACTGCAACCGTTGGTCTAACGTTATGGATGCAGCACACGAGAATTTCTAAACGGAAAAAAAGTGAATAAATGTACTTGCTTTTCAAACTGATAACAAGTTGTCAATGGTTATTTATGTTTAAGTTTGTGTAGCCTAAACCATACCTAGGCCTAGCCAAATTTATCCTGGCTGTAGATAAAGCAGGATATGAATTCCCCAAAATTACTGTATATAATATTACAGCACTGGTATTACTACTGTGCTTAGTTACAGTATGATCTATAAGTACTGTAAAAATACGGTAGACCATTCAATACTGTATACATTACAGCACTGGTAGTACTACTGTAGTTTTCATTTACAGTATCAGGCATAGGTACTGCAATTTCATATACAGTAGGTGTACTGTAGAGTGAAATACAGCAACTTGCTGGTTATTTGAGGCCAGCAAGTTGCTGTAAATTTTACGTTAAACTTTTTACAGTGTGAGCTTTGTGGCTACCTCTCCACTCTGGTCTCATTCAGCGACAGAGGGTAGTGACAAATTAAGCTAGATATGATGAAGGCCATTCAGTTGCTCCCCTGCGAGCAAGATCTAAGGGACAGATACAGGAAGCCACTGTTTTGGTGTTAGCACTCATTTTAAAAGTGTGCTCCTGGGGGATTTTGTTGTTGTTGCTGTTTGTCTAAACATTATTAGCATTGGTGGCATTCTCTTAAATTAGCAGATGGCAGAGCGGGTGCACTCATCCAAATTATCCCTACACCCTATTTTCAATATCAAGCACAAAAGTGCTTTTTATCCAAATCCCTGTTTGAAAATGAATACTTCAGATGTGCGGGCCAACACTGGTTTGCCACTTCATTAGGCCCAGATTAAGCAGACGGGAGTTTGGGCTGGCGCGAATGAGCAGAGGGCTCTCGAACTTCTGAGGCAACTTGGAGAAGAAAAAAGAAGGGTTCAATTAATAAATCTGTCTTGCGACTGCTAAATAAACTCGCTGCCAAATCTGCTGGAGTCCAACAGCGAAGCAGCCAGAGGTTTAGCCACTTCTGTGCAAGGGTTACATATATAGCATTCATCCACTGCAATTCAAGCCCAGACACACCAAACTGGTCTCTTCCACTGGCTTAAGATAAGTTGTGACCTTACTCCATTTTTCGCTTTGAGCTTGAGCTTCCTTCCACACACGTATGGCGGTGTGAGAGGCCTGCTTGATTAGGGGAGTGACCCAAAGTGATGAGGGGGCTCAGGGATTCAGGTGGCTACTAGTGGGTGGATGAGAGCTGCAGTGCTGGATGCTTTAAATGTGTTCTGGCGGGGCTGTCAGTGGGGTTGAGAAAAGTAGAGAGAGGTGGAGAGTGGACGCAGCGGGGAGTCTTTCAGGTCTGGACCTGCGGGCCATGGGAACAGGCTACTGGCGAGAGTAATTCACTGCTCACATAACCGTCCTCAGACAATGTTTCCAGGTCAGCCACTGAATGTAGCCGGAATGAAAGCAGACTGGTACAAAAAAAAGTACACAGACTCACTCAGACACATTCGTCCATCATGAAGGAAGCTCCAACACCTATAACTATTGTGATCTGATCTGGAAGGTGTTGACGAGTCATTAACGCTAGGTCAAATTCAAGACTCTTTTCCTCAGTGGTTCCATGTTGGTGGAATGAGCTGCCCAGTGCTCTTCATTCCTGTGATAGTTTTGGGTCTTTCAAGAGGGGTCTAAAGGCATATCTGTTCAACATGCACTTAGTTCATTAAGCGCTTCTCATGCATTATGGTTTGTATTGTTTACTTCATTGGGCTGTTGATAGACATTGTTGTTTATTTTTGATATTCTCCTTATTGTAGTCTTACCATGCTATTGTTATTGTTATTATATTATTGATTGAATGGAGGGAAATTCCGTGCAAAGGTCATCCTTACCATGGAAAAAAATTCTATATTTTATTTTTTGTAACTGATCTGATTTAATTTGATGGAGAATGACACTCTTTTTACATCATAAATATGGTGTGCAACCATACCAGAAACAACATTTTTCACATGGTAATATTATACATATTTAAAAAGTGGATAAATGGACCCAAGGTTTAAACAAATTGTGTCATTTGACAAATTCCACATTGACAAGGAAATGGTAGAGCAATGTCTATGCTCAGCTTGCCTTTAAGAGCATACATTTGTAAGGCTTTTGTTTTTAAGTCAGCAAGTTCCATGGCCATGTCACATCCATAACGTTTTATAGGAAAAGTTTATGCTACACATACAGTGTTGATGGGACAATGTCCATAGTGTCTGTGCAAAGCTGATTTATATCAATGTAAAGTGTGATGACCAAATTCGGCCCCTTTCTTACTTTTAAAACCTTTATTGGTGCATTATGGATGTGACGTTATGGATGTTACATTATGTAAATTTACAAGACTGGAGACTTTATTATACCTCAAAGCCGATAAAACGTGTGTTCTGGTGGCATGTCAGTTTCAATTCATTTCACCTTAGTGTTTACAATTGACATTTCAAAGATTATTAGGTTGAGCAAAACCACAGGGAGGCCTCGCCTAAGCATTAGCAAAACAAACATAATATTAAAATACCTCCAGTGATTAGCCTAGCCATAGCCGATTTTCAAGTGGCCTAATAAAAATCTGAAAATCTGAGCGATTATCTTCCCGTAACTGTCATACTGTTGTTGTACAGTAACTGGATTATCGTGTTAGCTGGTGAAGATGGCTGACTTTGCAGCTGGAGTTAACATAGCAACCTCTTTCTGTTGCAGATCTGTTCAGCCTGCCGTTTACGTCTGCTTAACACAGTTTCATTTTAAATGACGCGATATGCCAGCATTTGAAGTGTCAGTTCCTCTGTAGCTAATACCCACAGAGTAACATGAGTAACGGCAGCAATAAACTAGATGTACCGCATAGCGGTACAAAATATAAACGCCTCTCAGTCCTGCATATTCTCTTCGCAAAAATAAATCACGCTTGTCAATTTGTCTCCATCTCCTACTCCTGCAACTCATGTGCATGTAAATGAGTGTGTGTATATGTAAGTTTGCTTTTGTTTATAAGAGTATGTCTGTGTGTCTGTGTGTGTCTGTGTGTGTGCATGTGTGTGTGTGTGTGTGTGTGTGTGTGCATGTGTTTGCATGCGCACATGTGTATGCGTGCCTGTGTGTGTGTGTGTATGTGTCTGCATTCATGTGGGTGGGTGTGTGTGTGTGCTTGCCTGTTTGTATGTGTTTATGTGTGTGTGTGCTTGCCTGTCTGTATGTGTGCGACTGTGCGCGCGTGTGTGTGTGTGTGTGTGTGTGTGTGTGTGTGTGTGTGTGTGTGTGTGTGTGTGCATGTGCGTGTGTGTGCATGTGCATGTGTGCATGTGCGCGTGCATGTACTTTATGTGTGCAAATCACAAATGAGTGGGTATGGGTATGGGTTAGGTTAATGCGGGCTCTTGAGACTAACATACCAAATACCATAAATATTTTGTCATCTTGGGTGCAACGGTTCAGGTAGGGCTAGTTATTTAGGGGAGTGGCCACCAAGTATCATGTTCCCTGGTGTTTCAGTAACCTGGGAATCACTGACCAAAATTGATGACAGTAAAAGAAAAAAATTAATTCCTTTTTTATATTTTAAATGACTTGTTGTCCTGATTCTTCCTGTGGATCTTAGTGGGCACTGAGGAAGCAATACTTTCATTGCTAGTTTTTCATGATTACTATTTCAATTGTTTCATATTAAAATTCACTACTTAATTATGTGTTTTATGTAGTTTGTCGAGGACTGGTTCAGACACGTCACATCCATAATGTGAAACCGTCACATCCATAACGCCAGTTTTTCCTACATAATGCATTACGAAAATGACGCATAGTTTCAAAAACACACTTTTTGTGTTCATTCAAGTCTCCTTCATGCTACATATATCATAGTTTCGGCAGTTGCCTTCAAAATTCACAGAGTTTGTAGAAAACCTGTAATCTCTCACAAAAGTGTGTCCATTTCATGTCACATCCATAACGCTGATAAAATGGCTTGTATTCTTAGGATGAAATTGATTATTTGCAATTTGAGGATTTCTCAGTATTCAGAGGACAGAGGTTACATTAAAATGTATGCAAATGAATTCACTGATACTAATTTTGCCCCCACTTTAAGGCATTTTGTCACATCCATAACGCTGGAACTGCCCTGGACATTATTATTTATTATTGCTATTATCCTTCATTTTCATTGTTTATTTCATTAGGCTATTTATTGAATTGACATTAATGTTTATTATTGCTATTATCCTTAATGTAGTCTGACCAACACTTTAATTTGTTCCCTGTTCAGTTTTAAGTATGATATTGTTTTTTTATGTGTATGTCGCTTTGGACAAAAGCGCCAAATCACATAACCATAACATAACCATAATTTTATCATGTAAGCAGACAATTGCTTCATCCACCATCCGCTTCAACTTGACCATGGCCTCGTCCATTTACTAGTGCTGCATCAGCAGGCGGTCAGTCTAACCTGCTGTCTGAGTGATTTGCACGTCCACACTAGAGACAGGAGACAAGCACACTCAGCCAACCCCAAGGGCACTGCCAACATGCACGCCATTACGCATCCCGACAAGCCAGCATACAAAAACTCTGCAGTAAGGGTCTGTTACACTTGTACTTGTGAAGACAGACAATACCAACCACACATGCATCGTGTCCACTACTAATACACACAAACACAACGCCAATTTTTCACAGATACACACTCATATACTAGATATTCTTCCCATAATAACACCCCCCCCCTCTCATTTACACCAAAACATTAAATGGCCAGTTGTGAAAACTGGCATCTGAATCTGTGAGAGCAGTCACTTCCACTGGCCTCTGACACTCAACTGAAATCACACCCGGAGGAGAGTTGGCGGCCTGGCAGGGAGGCGGCTCCCTCTTTAATTAACGAGGAGTGCTCTTCAGACAGGAGCCTTCAAAGAGCTGCGCCTCCCTCCTGATGCGAGTAGAGATGGGAGAGGAGATTACAGGCAGGCAGGACCGGCCCTTGCGTCCAAGCACCACACCGCAGACCTAATTAGACCAACGTCCACCCCCCCACCCTACCGACCACCGAGGCAAACCAGAAGAGCGGGAAACGGAAACGTGTTTCCTTCACAGATTTCCGGAACACTGCCGTTAAGAAGAGCCTTCATTCCGAAGACTTTGTCTATTTACCCTGAAGCAAACAAAGATGCCATATTGCTCAGTGTGCATTTTGTGTCTCTTGTCTAAAGAATGATTAGCTCTCAATCAATACACATTTCATTAATTCCTAAGAGCAATAACAGACCATCTTCTTTCATTGAAACAAATGACAGACCTGTCTCCTTTCACATAAAATGTCTGAGCTGAGCTAACCTGAGACCAATACCTAAAACAAAATCAAACTGAAAACAGCATCCATTGTAATCAATCATGTGCATGGCATCACTATAAAAATGCATAGAGTCATTTAAAAACTACACTACTAACTTCTGTCTAAGCATTATGTTGTTGAAGTGCTAATATACTGCACATCAAGCAGGGTTACTTTATCTGTTTGAAGGTGAAAATCAAGTGAGAAACAAATAATGAAAGATGAAAGATGAAAGCCATAAACACATTTCCAACAAAATGGTAGAATGTAGAATTATTTAAATCTACAGCCCCAGATAAATGAAGTCAGTGTACAAAGCAACTTAATACCAATAAAATCATAAATTCTGTTTTATTCAGACACAAACCTCTAGAAAAAAAAACAAATAATAGGCTAACACTTAATAGTAGACAGTCTCATTGCCATTCTTTCCCTCTGAGAGGCCATCTTAAGACTTGATGCTTATGGTCCTCTCTCTCTCAGGCATGCTACTGTGTGATCATAACATGTGACCCTGCTGGTGAGGAAACGTGTGGGTCTGGGTCTGGGAAAATACATACAGCTTTGCTGTAAAACAGCAGCAGTTTGCCTCTGAGTCTTTTATGTTCTTAGTTATTCTGTTTTATGCACTTATATTTTCAAACTATTGCCCTTTATGCACACTGGATTATCCCTGTGTGTGAAATCCACTATATAAATAAACTTGCCTTGCCTTGTACAGCAAGTGAAGAGCAAATCTAACAATCTAATAAGTTAATTTAACACCCTTGTGTGTCTGCTCAAAAAGCCCATCTCAGCCCCTATACGACTCATAGATGACTACTAGATTGCTTTTGTTTCAGAGACAGACAGTTGGTCTAAAATAGTTTTGATAGCAGCACCATTGCAAGAAGAAGAAGACGACAAAGACAACGAAAAAGAAGAAGAAGAAGAAGAAGAAGAAGAAGAAGAAGGCTCACTACAGAGAAGAAGTAGACCTGCTGGCTAAATGGTGCAAAGACAACAACCTCCTGCTAAATGTCAGCAAGACCAAGGAGATTGTTGTCAACTTTCAGAGAGGCCACAAACAACTGCCACCACTGTCCATCGACGGAGATGCTGTGGAGAGAGTGAGCAGCACAAAATTTCTGGGGGTGCACATCAGCGACGACCTCTCCTGGACCACCAACACAGCATCACTGGCGAAGAAAGCCCAGCAGCGCCTCTACTTCTTGCGCAAATTGAAGAAGGCAAGTGCCACGCCTCCTGTCATGACTACATTCTACAGAGGGACCATCGAGAGCATCGTCTCCAGCAGCATCACAGTGTGGGGCGGAAGCTGCACAGATCAGAACAGGAAGACCCTCCAGCGCACTGTTAACACAGCTAAGAGGATCATTGGAGCACCACTCCCCTCCCTGCAGGACATTTACACCACCCGCCTCACCCGCAAAGCACTAATGATTGTCAAGGATACAACCCACCCTGCACACGAACTGTTCAGCCTCCTGCCCTCTGGAAAGCGGTACAGGAGCCTCCGCTCCCGCACCACCAGACTGGCAAGTAGCTTCATCCACCAAGCAATCAGGATGCTGAACACTCTACCCACTCTCCCATCACTGACAGCCCCCCCCACCCACCAGCCAACCAGGAACCTAGGAAACTAGGATCCTGTCTACCAAACCCCCCCCCCCCCAGTTACTTCATGTAACTGTTAAGACTATAGAAATATACAACACAACTACCTCTATTTTTTTTTAATATATGTCCTATATTTCTATTTTGATACATACATGTTCTATATTTCAGTCTTGCACTTTAATTTAATGTTTATTGTCTATGGCTATGTCCATAGTATGTCTATGTCTGTATTTAAAGCATGTCTATGTCTGCATGGGAAAGTAAGAAACGAAATTTCAATTCTTTGTATGACCAGTGCATGTAAAGAAATTGACAATAAAAGCCGACTTGACTTGACTTGACTTGACTTGAAGAAGCATTAGCACCCAGTTGGCTGAGAACCTTACAATAGTGCACAGGAGTCTCTTCTCAATAAGAAATACAACTTGAAAAACATGTGAAAAAGGCCAGAAATAAGGAGCATCCATATTCATAATGAATTGCTGCAAGTGGGTCGGGAGGAGCCCTCAACCCCAGCGCTGGGCTCCATGTGCTTGTCACTGGAGTGTGGCTGCCAGGTCGCATCATGTGGGGGGTGCAGTAAAACAACACGCTCCCTTTTATCTCCACCTCCATGGCACACCTCTTCCTCTCTACCTCCCTCAGAGTGTCTCTTTCTATCTGCTCACACACTCGCTGCTTCTGTGTAGAGCTAAGCGACTAAAAGGTGACCTGATTTCCAAATGGCAAAAAGTTAATGTCATGCAGTATCTTTAATATTTAAAACAGGACTACTTTTTATTTCCATCTTTTACTAATTCGGGTACCCTGGCTGAGTGGTGTGTGCTTCGCAACTCCACCTTTGGCAAGCATCACGGCTCATGAAATCGTTTTACAGCCATCTAAGAGTCTCTAAGTTTTTATTTGGGTGATTTTCTTCCAGTCTCTCTGGCAAAAGTGTGATCCCTGGGCTGCCTTGTCTGCACTGCGAGGCAGCAGATCAATAGCATTCAGGCCTGGGGACTGAGAGGGCAACTCATGCAAAAAGTGTAAACTTGCAACTCTTGAGGCATTTTGGGAGGGGTGTGTAGGATTATTATCCTGTTAACCCTTCAGTTTCATCACAGACAGTGTTATGTTTGCTCAAAAAAGTTATATGATCCCTGTCCCCCTGTCCCCCTGGCTGAGACAGCACAAGGCCTAGGCCTGATCCACCTGCATGCTTCAGTCAGACAGGTGCTCTTTGCAAGGAATCCTTCACATTTTTTCCTCAAAGTAGCCTGAACACATTTCTTGAATCAATCACCCTTTTGACAAAATCTTAAAGTTTTCACATATAAAACACAAATCAAATAGTGTGACACAACCAATATACCGGTAAGCTACTTCAGAGTGTACTGTAAATAGGTTGCTGAACAGTGCATGTTCAACAATGGACAGAAACTATCAGTGCTTTGTTTTGTTTTGTTTTGTTTTTTAGATGCAAAATGCATTTACTGTACTGTAAACAAACATTCTCCTGGAGTTATATGAGCTGCCCTGAACACTGTTTTCCATCTTTTGATGTAGTGTCTAATGCTCAGTAGTGTTTTCATTTTGACTACTTTGTGAGATGATCTGAAGCCAGTGTTTGGTTTTAAGCACAGGTACAACTGTTTTGCAGAGGTTTTGTAGTTTGAGATTTGTAGTTTGAGTTTGCAGTTTTGAGAAAAGGATTTAAAAAAATGTGTTTTAACAATTGTGAATTGTGTGTTGATTGTACATATGAGAACAGAGATGAGAGAGAGAGAGAGAGAGAGAGATCACACATGCACACTTTCTCTTTCCCTCTCTCTCTTTCCCTCTATCTCTCTCTCTTTCTCTCTCTCCATCTGTGTGCTGTCATGTGTCATGTTAGTGCTGTGGTGGAGAGCAAGAGTGTGCGGGCGGCTGACTCAGAGGAGCTACAGTATGCTGCCCTAGGCAGGAGCTAACGCTATGCAATGTGCCATCCAGAATGAGACAGACAGAGAGACAGACAGAGAAAAAGCGAGAGAGAGAAAGAGAGAGAGAGAGACAGACAGACAGAGAGAGAAAAAGAGACAGAGAGAAAGGGAGAGGGAGAGACAGAGAGAAAAAAAGAGGGAGGAAGAGAGAAAAAGGGAGAGAGAGACAGACCGACAGAGAGAGAAAGAGAGAGAGGCAGAGAGAGAGAAATAGAAAGGGAAGGAGAGAGAGGGTGAGCGAGAAAGGGAGAGACAAAGAGAAAGAGAGAAAGAGGAAAGGCTCTGGGTGGGCTTTCTGCTTGGCTGCGCATGTCTTACACACTGGCACGGGCACAGATTGGGTCCCGCTACTCGTGTGCCAACTCCAAATCTCTCCCCATCGACGCGCTCGGGGTCAAACGAAAACAATTAGAGGAGATTCGCCAGGTGTGTCTGCTCAGTATGACTAAAGTGGAGCTGGGGAATAAGCACCTGCCTCTGAGGAAGATTCAGTACTGTACTAGTGTGTGTGTGTGTGTGTGTGTGTGTGTGTGTGTGTGTGTGTGTGTGTGTGCACCTACACAGCATTTGTGTATCCACTTTTTATGAGAATCTTTTTACTCATCCTACCTGAGTTCCTCACTTCCTTATTCTGTCTCTCCTGCCAGGAAAAGATGTGTGCTGTAATCCCCACACCTGATAATCCTCTCCTGATAATGCAGGAAATGTTTACTCACAACAAACACAAATATAATCACCGCTCCTCCTGCTCACTCCTCACACTACTGTGGCACAGATGGCTGAGGTGTGTGTGTGTGTGTGTGTGTGTGTGTGTGTGTGTGTGTGTGTGTGTGTGTGTGTGTGTGTATGTGGTAAAATTTGAGAATGGACCAATGGTCAGCCACGTGTGACCAAGGATTCCATGGCAAACATACTTCACTTGTCACACAGAAGTGAGGAAGAGAGAGAGAGAGTAAGGAAGAGAGGGAGAGAACGAAAGAAAGAAAAAAAGAAAGAAGAAAGAAAGAAAGTAGAAGAGAGATAGACGTGAGTGTGCTAACATGAGGTGCCGCATAAGGGACAGGGAGCCAATCAAGCACTGAGGAGACAGACATTTCATTTAATTATTCATGAGCGAGCTACTTTAGTGAGGCCACCCCACTCCACCCCTCCCCTCCCCTCCCCTCCCCACCCTTTGCTTTAATTCCTTCCCAGAAGTGAGGCAAAGTGTAGCATTACACAAGAGCGGAACATCTGACAGCAGATCACCTTCCTGCCAGGCCATCCAGCGGGAGAGAGACATACACTGATCCTTGGCAGCGGTTCTCAAGGAAGCACACGGATGGACTGGCTCACTTCCCTAGTATACACACACACACACACACACACACACACACACACACACACACACACACTCACCTAAACACGATCCTCAAGCATGTTCCAAAGCCTCCATTAGCTGAATTATCCTTCAGATCCTGCACCCCTGGTGATACACACACACACACACTCACACATACACACACACACACACACACTCTCTCTTAACCCCCCCCACCCCCTCCTTTCATTTCACTGTGTTCTTAGCCTGGCTGCTCTCTGCGGTATGCTAAGTGATGTGAGACTGGAGTAAGAATGACTTGGCTGGGCTCCAGACACTGAGCAAAACCACTGGTCAGTGGCGTGGACATTAAGAGTGCCCTCAGTCCTCAATGGCCTCTCCCCACCAAAAACACAGAGGGCAACCATGTGGCGATAATGATATCAGTAAATGGGAGTATAACTTAAGAAAGGGATTTCTGCTCAGAGAAAAACTTTAATTGCCATGCCAAAAGAAAGGAGACATTTCACCTTTATTGAGGGGCTCAGTGGCAGATGCGCTCCCCAGCTTTTAATTGAAACTGTCTCCGCAGGAAATGGATGGAGCAAACAGACGGAAATCTTAAAGTGGAGATAAGTGAGCGGAAATAATGGACAGAGTAAGGGAGCGAGGAGGAAAAGAAAGTAATCAAAGAGAGAGAGAGGCGCGATGTGCAGATAGAGACAGGACGTCATGAGATGAGGCTCAGGGGAAAGGTAAGCCATCTTTCTGCACTTTCTGTAAGTGTACAGGCTCCACACACACACATACACAGATACACACACACACACACACACACACACTAGGTTTTGGGGGAACCAATCCCTGTACATGCATGTGACTAGCTCAATAGAGTGGTGGTAATGAGAGAGCCATGCTGGTGAGCTGCAGATCTTTTTGATGGAGTGTGAGGAGTGAGTGAGCTGGGGAAATGACACCCCCGCTGGACTCTTCTCCTCTTCCAGGAAAGAGAAAGTGTCCTTCTTGTCCACTGGAGAAAGAGAGAGAGGACCTAGGAGAGAGGGAGGGATGGAGCGTGTTCCTCAAGTGGACTGTGCTTAACAGCGGCTAGCTCATTAGGCCCCTAAAGAGCACAGCTGAGAACAGTCCCTCTACATTCTGGACCTTCCTGGACTTGCACAACTTGGGTAGGGTTGGGCCAGTGGACTAGATGGTAGAATATTACCAGAGATTGTGAAAGGGATATCATGTCATTGCTAAATTTATCTACCACATCCAATCAGCTGGAAAACAAACCTGTCAAAAAAAATATGTTTGCACCTCATCACAGCACACGCTAAAAGCTGTTTGGTCTGTTGGAGTGTTTTGCTTTCATTTACATTCCTAACACACAACACACACACACACACACACACACACACACACACACACACACACACACACACACACACACACACGCCTCTCTCACAAGATTAGAACCCTGTCTCGCTCACTGATTCTTTGTGCACGCTGTCAGTATATTAACAGGCTTAATTAATGGGCTGCTTTTGTTTGAGATTCAGCTCCATTTGTACTGCTCCTCATTAGCCTCTCCGAGCGCTCCGTCGTCATCAGTCACACACCGACGCAGAGCTGCACGATCTGCTCTTGCGCAAGCCTCAGACTACCTTAACGGCGCACAAACACCGCTCGCTCGCGCTGCACGGGCGGTCCAGGGCGGTCCAGCCGTTTCTTCTTCTTCTGTCTGATTATCACCGCTTACAAAAGGGGAGCGGGCTGGAGCACAGGACCACCTCGTCCAGACA
>NC_055957.1:41284511-41297011 GCF_018492685.1 Alosa sapidissima
TAATGGCTATAATGAGCATTCTTCATCAGCCAGTAATGGGCAATAAACCAACTGGCTTTGGGTCTAATTAATGAGAGCCGTTGTTTTTTTCCCCCACATCGCAAAGCTAAACACACGTCTGTGTTGAGAGTGTGTGGGCATGTTTGGTTGTTTTTTTTTTGCGAGGTGGCGGTGCCGCTCATCACTCATCGATCACCCCCGGCTCCCCCTGACGAGGCTCGACAGAGTTCACGTTTAGCTTGTGCAGCGTGCTCCGGCCTGGCACTGTATCAAAGCAACAGACTCCAGTTCAATTAGCAACGTGTGCGCGCCTCACGGCTAGCGGGGCTTAGCGGGGGGGGGGGGTGTACGCACTCGCCTGTGTGTGTATGTGTGTGTGTGTGTGTGTGTACACACGCCGTGTGTGTGTTTGTGAACGCGCGCGTGTGAGTGTGTCTGTGAACGTGTGCGCGTTAGTGTGTATGTGTGTATGCGCGCGCGCGTGTATGTGTGTTTGTGTGTATGCACACGCGTGTGGGGGCCTCTCTCACCCCTGCAGAGCACCACTGACTCACGCTGTTGCGAGTCGAGGCTGTAAACTGACTCAGGCTGCGAGGCCGCCTCTACAGGTCTCTTCAGAAACAGACCCAGAGGAGGACATCTGGCCAAGCCCCATCCAGAGTAGGGTTCACAGCTGCCCCACTCAGTAGGACGGCACTCAGAGAGAGAAAGGAAGAGAAAGAGAGGGTGTGGAAGGGGGGGGTTTTGACATTTAAATACCCTTGATTTAAGCCTCAGAAAAGGCAAAATTGTCAAAATATCTGTCAAAAAGATGGAAAAAACCCACTGCTCAAACTATCTGGAGACAGTAATAGTGGTGACAGAGAGAGAGAGAGAGAGAGAGAGAGTGAGAGAGGGTATAAAAGAGAGACAGGGTAGAGATAGAGAGAGTGTGAAAGAGAGAGAAAGAGAGAGAGAGAGAGATATTGCACTACTGGATGCGTGTGACTGAGGCTGCGAGCAGCTGACAAAGGAAAGGTCAGTGGCAGGATGAGTAATCACTCGCATGACCTCGGCTGCAGCGCCGTCTGCGGCGGCTGCCAACGACAAGAGTGAGGCACAGTGGTGTGGGGCGGGGGGGGGGGTGGGGGGGGGGGGGGTGCTCCTGTTGATGTGGCCGAGGCCATCGCTACTACAGCCCAACACCTCTGATGAAAAAAGGAGACCCTGTAATATCAATCACACTGCTGTTGCCTGTTGCTCATCATTTACAAACAAGTCCAATGTGTCCTGATGAAAGTCAACGATAACATCCGCATAGCACTGACAGCAGTCATATGACTCTGAATATGGAAGAAAAGGAAAAGCTGCAATGTATACAAATACATTTACCGATAGCTCAAGAAGAATCCAGGATGACAGCTTAAGACAGGCCAACTTTAAATTATGCATTAAGAACCTTCTCTCAAGAATCTTCCGACAGAACGCTCTCATCATCTGTATTCTACTCTAATGCTCCGATGGGTTTTAAGGAACAATTCTGTCCATCCATACAGCTTTATTATCATGCATTATGTGCTCTGTGCTGTGGCCTGATTGTTTTTAAAATGAAGGCTTAATTCGCTGTGAATGTAATGCTGTGATTTTGCCTTTCTGTCAGTGACACATCAACGCATCAACACCATCATCCCTGCACACCCCATGGGTTGTGACTTCCTTCACTTCTCTCTCTCCCTCTCCCCCCCCCTTTCTCTCCTTCTATCCCTCTCCTCCGAGCTCTCTCCTTCTCTCCCTCTCCCCCCTCTATCTCTCCTTCTCTCCCTCTCCCCTTCTCTCTCTCACTCATTCACTCTCTCCTTCTCTTTCTCCCACTCCCCTTCCCTCTTTCCCTCTCTCTCTCTCTCTTTCTCATAATCTTCCTCTCTCATTCTCTCCATCCCTCCCTCCCTCCCTCACTCTTCGAAGCACAGCATGAATGCATGAAACAACACCTCTGAACAAACAATCAGACAATGCAGGCCCATGTCCTTGTGCTCTACTCCTCTCTCCCTCCCTCTCCCTTTTTCTGTCTATCCATCCCTCCCCCTCCCTTCTCTCTCTCTCCCTCTTTTCCTGTCATTAAGAAGCAGTCTGACTATTCTCTGTGTCTAGGTGCTGTTGCCCATGTTGGCTATCAGCCCACAGATAGAGAACTGGGCGCCATGGGCTTCCACATGGTGCTCGATCTGGTGGGATGGGAGTGGTCCATGTGTGTGACTGCCTTCAGTGTAAAGATGGCTGCAGGTCACCATGGAAACAGCAGCACAGGGTACTTTCACCACCACACAGAAATGTCAGGCTGCCAAACCAAAAACAAAATAAAATGCCACTACTATTCTTGATGCAGTGGCATAAAAACCTTCCAGTTGCTGATCAGCATGTCTGTTATGGTAGGAAATAATTCAATAGCAGAGTCGCTCTCCTACTCATTTGCATATTTTTAGAGAAAATGTGCAAATCTGGCTAAATAAAATGAGTTTGAGTTTGTTTCCATCTGCTGTGTTATGCAAACTGGACACCTTCCTCATCAGGCAAGAAGTTGTGAACAGCTGCGGGAACCAAATGGGAGGTTGCCAGGGCACCAAATGTGAATTTATGCAAATAAACTTGTTGTCTTAAACCTTAGTGACATTATAAATTGGGAGTTACTGTAATCCACCCTCCTCTAGCAACTCCAAGTTTAAGATTGTAGAGGAATTTTAAGCATTTCAAGTCAGGATTTCTTGTTTGAATGTTCTACAGTAAATTCATATTTAATGCAATCAGTCAACTGTTTTGGACTGTAGAGATATGACCTGAGCTACAGCAGTTTTCTTATGATTTCTTTTCTAGGATCAAATTCATGAGATATACATTGCCTTTGGGATTAGGACCCAATCATTTCCACAATTTACATTAGTGTAACATGGCTGTGTTTGGAGAAATCACCTGTCAGCTTCTCAAGGGGAAATAGGGGCCAGAGTTCTGTGCTGGGTGTCCCGAGCTACGCAGGCAGCTCACGCCTGTGTGTGTGCAGAGACTCGTCACAGCAGAGGCAGATGCGCTGGGAATTGGAAAGAGGCCCACACAGAACAAACCAGACACACGTGTTGTCTCAGGACGTGCGCTTTCTAAAAAAAACAACATGACATATCTATTTTACTCTCCAGCATCTCTAGCATTTGTTCATACTTGAGCTGGATAGACAGCAGCCCAGGGCAAAGCTCTAACCTTCTACGTCTATAACTGTGTGTGTGTGCGTGCGTGCGTGTCTGCACATATCACAGAAGCACAGGCGGCATGTCTTCCAGAATCATCCATCAGTGTAGCAGCGACAGGTCCTACTACAGCAGTGGTTCTCAAAGTGTGGGGCGGGCCCCACTAGTGGGGAATGGAGACATAAGTAAGTATAAGTATATATACTCTTTTGATCCCGTGAGGGAAATTTGGTCTCTGCATTTATCCTAATCTGTGAATTAGTGAAACACACTGCACACAGTGAGGTGAAGCACACACTAATTCCGCCGCAGTGAGCTGCCTGCAACAACGGCGCTCAGGGAGCAGTGAGGGGTTTGGTGCCCTGCTCAAGGGCACTTCAGCCGTGCCTACTGGTCGGGGTTCGATCCGGCAACCCTCCGGTTCCAAGTCCGAGGCGCTAACCAGTAGGCCACGGCTGCCCCTGACAGGTGGGGAGCGACAAACAGGAGGAGATACATACAAATTTAAACATAGGAGTCATAAGCAGGCCTACATATAAGTTAAAGCACCATCAGATCCAGGGGACTGAGAACCAAACTAGAACCAAAATGCGAAAATAATATTTTAACATTGCCATTTTGATGGGGTGTTGGGGTCAGGTAGGGGAATGACAGAAAAAGTTTGAGAACCACCGTACTACAGTCTGCCACCTTTCTGTTTCCAGCTGAGAGTGCCCGGCTCAAAAGAGGACCTCAACACCAGCACGGACCTAACCAGGGAAAGTGCAGGGACAAAATATCCACATCGAAATATAGACCTACAGTATCGTCATGCACCCCTTGTTGATGTATGGATCGATATAGATACTGCGATAGTTGCGAAGTTGTGCGGCTTTGCCTTTGCTGTTATAAAGAATTATAAAGAACAGTTGTTGGACCGAGTCCTGTTTTGGACATGGTCATTTGTGAGAAGTTGAACTTTCCCCCTTCTCCCTATATCGGACTTTAAAGACGTTTCGGTGCACTCTTGAAATGCGAGAGAGGGAGAGACTCCACTCGGTTGCACACACACATACAGTACATGCACCCATACGCACACAGTCACCCGCCACATCTCCCTGGCGTATAAACGATGTTGTGTGTTTGTTTGAAGTATTGTTTCATGTTGTGTAAAGTGTGTTTGGTGTATAGTTTTGTCTAATCGTTAGTGTCGGGAGTTTTGCCGCCAGTTTGGCGTTCATTCATGCGTCAGACCAAATGTTTGGTCTGCCGCGATTTTTCTTTAGTTTTGCCTTTAGTTCTGTCTTTCTTTGTTCCCGGTAACTTAAACACATAGTGTGGTACCCACTGTCATTCCATTTACCATTTGCATTCACTGTACAACGCCTGTAAACCGGTTAACATTCACCATACTCACAACACTTCCTGGTGCTTCGGCTTCCCAGCCACTGTCCCATTGCGGAAGCGCGCTTCGCGTTGGGACAGTGCTTTTACCAACATCCCACAGGGGGAGGGAGTGGGGCATTATGATAGAGGGGTGTTTGCCTTGTCTGTTTGTCGTCTTGTTGTTATTATTATGTATGTGGGGAATATTGGTTATGGTAATTAACCTGTATTTTCATAGTAATATGCACCATTGTCATTGTGTATATATTTGTAATAGGTAGTTATTTTGTTATAATAGTGAATGTCCAGTGAAAGTGTTTACCTAGTTGAGTGGTTTGAGCCAATATCCCCATTTGGGCTAATTTAGGCCAATTGGTAGGCTTATTTAAGAGGGGTAGCTCAGTTCCCCTGGAGAGCAAAGAGAGAGCAGCTCTCCTGTTGTGAGGTAGAGACTTACTGTAGCTTTATGCTCTGCAATTGTTGATAATTGGAATACTGAACTGGAATACGGAACTTATTTTTGTTTTGTTTGTTTGAAAGTGTTTTTTTGTTAAATAATAGCCGATTGCTATTCCTGCAAGTTTTTCTTTTGGTTATTTAATAAATAGAAATTGCACGCTGAAAACCTCTCCTGCACCTCCTTTTCCACCTACAACCCCAAGCTCACATCCCAATTGGTGGGCTGGCTGCCTCGGTCGCTCACATCATTATTCAGAATCGACGTGTATTATAATTATTCAGAATTAATATGTATTACAATACATGTCCCATGGTGGCCTCTGCATCGTGATGTGTATCATATCATGGGTTTGCAGGTCATACTCAGCCGTAAAGGTCACTGCTACAGTGAGACCCTTGACAACAACAACAACAATAGCCCTCTGCTCCTGCAGCACAAAGCAGTCAGTGTGCTGGGAAAGCTTCTGAAGCAGTTCTGTAAGAGGTGAGAGGTCACTGACAGTAACAGTGCAAGCTGGGTAATGTTCAGGATGAAATGTTGAATTCACTACACCATCCATGTTCAGCAGGAACCTGTAGCCTTCCTCAGCAGAGAATCTCAGCTGAAGAAGCACAGGTCAGAGAGAATCTGCGAAAGTGTGAGCAGAGAGACAAACAAAATAAAAAAAAAAAAAAACAGGGAGACACCAACCGTAGACGCTCACCCTAAAGCTGCCGGCAGGAGACGGAGGAGAGAAAAAAGCAAAGGAGGAGAGAAAAAAAAGCAAAAGGAGAGTAATCAAGCCGCGGCAGAGCGCAGGATTCGGAGCACCCTTAATCAACGGCCTCCATCTTCCCAAGGCCCAGCGCACAGCACCGTCAAAAAAAAACGTCTCCAGAGGTGATTTAGGATGCTGATATGAAAGGAGCTCATTACAGCCAGTGTCTGCGCTGGATGAAATATGGATTTTCATCTTTCCTTAAATATTTTCTTTGCTTCCCATGCTTCCCATGCTTCCCGTGCTTCCCGTGCTTCCCATGCTTCCCGTGCTTCCCGTGCTTCCCGTGCTTCCCGTGCTTCACGTTGGGTTTTGTTGTTCACTGAGACCGGAAGTGGGAGAGTTCATTGGATGCCTGTGATAGCTGTAAGCACCGCGCGATCGAGCTCCGCATCCTCTCCACACACACACACACACACACACACACACACACACACACGCACACACACACACACTTACACACACACACACACACACACACACACACACACACACACACACACACAGAGCCTGTGAGAGCTGTAAGCACCGCATTCTCTCCACACACACACACACACACACATACGCACGCACGCACGCCTGTGATAGCTGTAAGCACCACGCGAGCGAGCTCCGCATCCTCTCCACACACACACACACACACACACACACACACACACACACACACACACACACACACACACACACACACAGAGCCTGTGAGAGCTGTAAGCACCGCATTCTCTCCACACACACACACACACACACATACGCACGCACGCACGCCTGTGATAGCTGTAAGCACCACGCGAGCGAGCTCCACATCCTCTCCACACACACACACACACACACACACACACACACACACACACACACACACACACACAGAGCCTGTGATAGCTGTAAGCACCGCATTCTCTCCACACACACACACACACACACACACACACACACACACACACACACACACACACACACACACCCACACACACACAGACATACGCACGCACGCACCCCTGTGATAGCTGCAAGCACCGCACGAGCGAGCACCGCATCCTCTCCACACACAAACACACACACACACACACACACACACACACACAAACACACACACACACAGCCTCGCGTGCTCACTCTCTTCGGAGCAGCGGCAGAGACGGTGCGGCGGCGGTGGTGGTGGCGGACCACCTGCCGATGCTGTTCAAAGGCACACCTGGCAGACACAGCCACACAGGGCCCAGCGGAGCCCAAAGCACGGCAGCTTTCCAAAGCACTCCCTGAAGAGCTGAAGAGCCCCAAAAGCTCCCAGTCTGCTCTGCCCGCTCCCGCGCTTCTCTACCTTCCTCGCACTCGCAATCTCTCTTGTACTCTTTCCTCAGCAAAGCGCACTCACATAAACAGGCACACACACATACACACACACACACACACACACTTACACAGGCACACACACACAGAGCTCTCAAGGAGGACCAGAGGGAGAGCAGGACATAGTCTAAAAAGAAGAACGAAGGACATAGAGAGAAAGAGAGAGAGAGAGAATGCACATCCTTCATTGTCTTCATGGCTCCTCTTCCATTTCCTCTCTACTCCTCTCTCTTCCTGTGATTACTATATCCATCCCTTTCATTCACCTCCTCTAAGCGGATCTCTCGCACACTCTTCCATCTGCTCCCCTACTCTCTTCGTCAGGCTTGTCTTCCTCCTCTCTAATTGTCAACACCTGGTGCCCGTGTGCCGTCGCTTGCTTCCACATTCTCTCTGCGAGTCTTTTCTATCACCTTCTCCACTCTCGGGGGCTTTTCCCAAGCTCTAGCAGCGGAGCACCCGAAATTAGAGTCTTCGGCATTAGGCCACCACCTCTCCGGAGAATGGGCTGACACTTATGCAGGGAAGGGGGGGGGGGGGGGCTTTCGAAACTCTTCTGCAGTCTTTGGCAGAACTTTGGCTGAGATCACATCTTTGAACAGGGCCGTGCTCATTACTGCGTACAGTTCTGGCTATCTGGAATGTCCGGAGGCCTTTGTTGTGACAGACGAAAGCTGAGCTGTATCGCATCGCGCTGGCACCGGAGTAAATTGCACTCCAGGCATTTGTGAAAGAGCAGATTATTTCCTTAATCGTTTGCAGTTTCTTTGTGCATTAATTTGAATGCTGTCTGCTTCAGAGGATTTGGCGGCTAACTCCAAGTGATTCAGAGGGAAAATGACAAATTCCACTAAAAAAGGCCCCAAAAGTGGGACACAGTCAGGCTTCCGCTTTCTTCCGTCAACTACAATAGAACACTCACTACTGTGAAAAAGTCCATGAGTGTGTATGTGTATGAGTGTGCTTGTTTGTCTGTCTGTCTGTCTGTCTGTCTGTCTATCTGTGTCATTCTTTGTGTTTGGGGGGGCTAGTAAGAGATTGAGAGAGAGAGAGAGAGAGAGAGAGAGAGAGAGAATGAACTACTGCAGAGAGACATGAAATCCATGATTTCAAACACGTCCATGCTAATCCCAGCCCCACTTCACATCCATGTGCCCAGCGGTGACAAGCCTACATTAAGCACACATGTACCACTCAGATTAGGAGCAGAGCCATGCAGTCCATAACACAGGTGCTGTCAGGCCGAGAGCTTATCCGCAGAAAAGAGACAAACTGACGCAAGCCATTACTCACGGCTCTCCCAAGCACTCTGTGTCACACAAACACGGGGGCAGGGAAAGCAGCTTGTGTACCGAGTCCTCTCCAGTCAGCAGGAGGACAAAAAGGGGGGAAAAACGAGATGTGTTCGAGATGTGGCTGAAAACAGAAAACAAAAACACGCTGGAGCAGTCATCCATTTTCCAGCAACGCGTAGGCAGCGCCTGTTGTGAGAACCTGACAGATCGATTGAGTGATGCCTATTAGCCTTTCTCTGCCGTCCCCCAGCTGCCGACGCCCGCTGTGTAAAAACCACCCACCCAGCCTGGGCCACCACACCAAGTTCAGCTTCGCTCGGCTCCATTCCGCTAAGTGACACGGAGAGCCAAGATCTATTGTGCACTTCCCGAGTTAACAGCGCATGCATAATAACCCTCCCCACGGCCGATTATTCAACATCCATGTTCAGCACAGGGAGAAAGGGAGAGGTGTTGCAGCGGGCCAGGAGGAAAGAGAGGAGGAAGAGGAAGACATAGAGAGAGAGAGAGAAAGGAAGGAAGTGAGACAGGGTGAAACGGAGAGCATACTAAACACGCTGTTGAAGCACCAGTACATTTTATGACAGTGCCTGTGTATGGCCCTCAACACACACACACACACACACACACACACACACACACACACACACACACACACACACAGGTCCACTTACCCCAGATGCCTCCATGCGAGAGCAGTGAGGGGACTCTGGGACAGAAGAGTTCAGAGTGGAGACTCAACGAAGAAGACTGCGATCGCAGGGTCGGGTCAGCGTCTCTGAGCCGACGTTCCGAGGGCGCATCCGCATCTGCGGCTGACAGCGGCCGAGGACACCGCGCATGTTCCGTCCCATGTTCTGTCACACGGATGACAGGCAAAAGGGGCAGAACATGCCAACGCAGAGAGCATCCCGGAGGCCAAATCCCTCCAGGAAGCAGGATTAGGGTGGGATGGACATGGAGGAAAACCCACTTTACTTCCTCCGCTACACGGCCCAGCTCACCACTACTCTTCCAGCACTTCCACACACGCCGGCGATGACGCAAGGTCACCTCTAGCCCTGGCCTGCGAGCTTTAGCGCTCCTGGCTCATCTGCAAGCGGCTGGAAGTGTGCGTGTGTGTGTGAGTGTGTGTGTGTGTGTGTGTGTGTGTGTGTGTGTGTATGTATGTAGTGAGCGGGGGGGGGGGGGGGGGGGGGGTGCGTTTAAGAGGAAGGCCGCCGCTACCCCGGGGAGACCAATGGCGCCCCTGATGAGTGCTGACGGGGAGCCGCCACACCCCATCCCGCCTGCCGGTGCTGAGCGCCCGCCCTTGGGGGGGGGGGGGGGGGGGGTCACCTAAGCAAAACAGTGAGGTGGTCAGCGCCCCCTCCCCCACGCCATCCCTCATCTCATCACAGCCGACCAGAGGAGAGTACAGTGCTGCGGGCCGCCCTGGCAGCGCTCTCGGTGTGTGTGTGTGTGTGTGTGTGTGTGTGTGTGTGTGTGTGTGTGTGTGTGTGTGTGTGGAGGAGGGGGAAAGACAGTGATGGATGGAGTTTCTGCAGTGAAGGAGCATATGGGATATAACTGTATTGTATACAGCATCGGCAACGGGGGAGAGCTGCACTTCCAGTCCAAGGGCACCAAACTTTCCACACTCTCACACACTGTATCCAGCCTAGACACAGAATTACACAGAGAGGAGAGAGGCGAGGGAGAGAGAGAGAGAGCGAGAGGTAGAGAAAGGAGAGAGAGAAAGAGATACAGAGAGAGAGGAGTAGAGAGACATACAGAGAGACAGCATGATAGAAAGCCTTGAAGAATACACCAAGGACTTCCCTGCACTGAGCAAAAAGAGTAGTGAGAGTGCTAATGCCATGAGCAGCGGACTGACAGCTCTTCCATGGTGGGCGGGACCGCTGCTGTGGGGCTCCGCCCACGTTGTCCTGGCAACACGCAAGGGCCAGCAAGGGCCAGCAACGGCACCAGGTCAAAAGGAACAATAAAAGGGGACAATTCAAAGGTAATACCTATTTATACAAAGAGCGAGTGACAGAGAGGGAGGGGGAAGTCACGCGGAGAAAGCTATGGCTGAGGGATCCCATCTACTGCAGACTGGGCTAAGTGACCCTTCAGCCTGTCCTCTGTCCTGGCTTCATATCAAATCATCAGTCATCTCGACATTATTGGGATTCTGGACGACATTCGTCTCCAAAAAGTCCATTATTGCTCCGTTTGAGTTTACATATAAATGCACTTAACACTTTGTTGTGATGGTGACCCTTTGCTCAGAGTGGATAGCCAAGACAGGACCACAGAAGGTCATTCCCAAATGCATTGCCACTGAAGTATTCACTGCCACCAGAGCAGAGATGATGGTGACTAGTGAGGTAAAAGGAGTAGTCGACTCTTGTACATCACTGCCTGAACCAAGGACCTGGCTGCTTTTGTGTTAAATGGGCCCCTGGCATTTCAGAGGCATTTGGCTTTTCATCTGTGCCAACTTTAAAGCCGACCTGTACCACTGAAAGGAGGTGAGAGAGAGAGAAGGATAAAGAGAGATAGAGAGAGCAGGAGAGAGAGAGAGGGGGAGACAGGAGAGAGGAGGTGTAAGGGAAAAGAGAGAGCGAGAGAGAGTAAGAGAGAGAGAGAGAGAGAGAGAGAGAGAAAGAGAGATCCACATGAGACAGGACTTCATCCTCTTTTATCAGCTCTGATAACGGTCCTGTGTTGGCTCTTGTGCTCTTGTTCCTGTCTCCCCTGCAGCACTTTCACCCAAACAGCATGTTCCTCTCCCCCTTGATCTGCGGCTCTGGTATTTAAACATGACCTTAATGATGAGATTAAAGCTGGCCTGGCTCACATGAAAGGGGGCGAAATGAGAGTAGGATCCTGCAGCAGGGTTGCCACATGCTGCCTTGAGGCTTTTCAGTTCCAAAGCTATAAGCTGCCATGGCGACTGAATCAATGTCACTAGTTTCTTCGGCAAATGACACACTGACTACTAAGACTACTAAGCTATTAAATACCTGTACAAGAATCACTTCAACACATCCACACATATATATAGAGATGCTGGATATGTGGAGGGCATACAGACACACAAACAGCTGTGCCATTCCATAAGCTTTATTTCAATATCCACACAGAGGCTGTCACATATATTTTTTATGTGTTTTTCAGTTGAATCCTATTCAAAATTCCATTGAATTCGCTGTTATTTGGGGGAATGGATGATGTGATGAAGTGTGATCTGTAAGGATCCCAATATTGACCAAAATAATCATGATTTTGGCTTTTGTCATAAGAGCAGCCCTATCCTCCACTATTTCGCACTTTATTTCTGTCTTTCTGTCTACTGATGCTTGTAGTGCGCACATACACACACACAAAAAAATTTGACTATTTTGTAACGAATGCAGCTACTTTTTTATTTTTAGATTTAATTTTCAATATATTTCCCTTGGTGAACCTCATCTCTGTTGCCTGACTCCCTTTTTATGTTCCTGAGCCAGCAATACAGATACAGACAGATACAGACACAGGCACACACACACACACACACACACACACAGACAATACACAGTTAATAAATAGACCAGCATCAATCATATCTCTTAATAAACAGTAGCTGTCCCAAACACATCAAGCACAGACAACACAAACACCCTGTCACAGGAGGCCTTAAACAAGAGAGAGACAGAGAGGACGCGGGGGCAAAGAGAGAGAGAGACAAAGAGAGAGAGAGAGACGGATCGATTGGGGCCCCTCTCCTCCCTTACTGGTGTGTGTGTGTGTGTGTGTGTGTGTGTGTGTGTGTGTGTGTGTGTGTGTGTGTGTGCGTGTGTGTGTGTGTGTGCTAGAAGTCATCATGTTTCAGGGGATAAGGGCTAAGATCAATGTGCATCATGCAGCTCCTCTGCCAGTGTGTGGGGCTAATCCTGAGACATGCACCACACACACACGTTCTGAGGAAGGTTCAATCACACACACACACACACACACACACACACACACACAAACACACAAAAACACACACACACACACACACACACTCATATACACACACACATGCATGC
>NC_055957.1:41302011-41304511 GCF_018492685.1 Alosa sapidissima
TGCCATTCTGTTGTTCCATCTGACCTCTCTGAATTAAACACTGAGGGTCAGTTGATGAAATACTAGTGTAATAGTGTGAACCCCCAGACTCCCCTCTCCCCAATTCTCCCTCACTCTACTACTACTCCCGCACCATCTACTAACACACACACACACACACACACACACACACACACACAGAGAGAGAGAGGGAGGGAGGGAGAGGGAGAACCCTTTTATGTGCACACCTGCATGTGTTGGTCCCCCAGCAGTCCTGTCTCTTGTTAGCTGGAGACGGATGCGTGAGCTGGGGGCCCAGAGAGGCCTGCATGCTCCATCAGAGCACCATCTCTCCATCAGCGCTGTCTGAGCCCCGGGCCTGCACCAACCGTTACCTCTCACTCTCCCTCTATCTAGCTCTCTATCTCTCCCTCTGTCTCTCTGTCTCTTTCTGTCTTTGAACACCTGATATTGTTTTAATAAATGTGAGTTAAACCTCTCTCTCTCTCTCTCTCTCTCTTTCTCTCTCTCTCCCTCTCCATCACACTCCCTAGTCCTGGGCAGGTGCACGGGAACATATTTTTGACCAGGAGTGCTAAATAACAAAATAATGGATGTCCGATGATTTCTCCCCCAGCATGATATGTTTTGAATGTAGACAGCTTAATACAGTACGCCATTTCAGCACCATGTATGAGTAAGAGTGAGAAGTTTTAGAATGCCCTGGGTAGCCACATTCCACTGTTCAGCAAATATGCGCAGCACTTGCCACTCAGTCTCGACTCATCAATGAAAACTACGCACATACACCACACCCACAGAAACGCACTTGATCATTAACCTATTTCAGTATAGTCTAAGGTAAGTTCCTTTTCTGATTCTCAAAACCACACCAGAGATGTTCGGCTTGAAAATGTATGCTAATGAGGCTGCAATGACCTGGCAAACAATTTCTGAGTAGCCTACCTTCACACATTGCACTTGTGATAAATCAGGCTTCCCCAGCTCACCAAGCATGCACATATTCTCTCTCTCTCTCTCTCTCTCTCTCTCTCTCTCTATCTCTCTCTCTCTCCCTCACTCGCTCTCTCTCTCTCTCATCTTTGTTTCACAGTATCACTCAGGCTGCTTCCATTTCCCCTGTGCCCACTCACTCACTCACCCAGACTGATATAAGAAACAATACCAGCTGCCCGAGTAATATCCAAAATCGTTTCATGTTTGCGATGGGACAACCAAAGATAAATAGCTTCCTTCTGAGTCTTTGTTGTGCCTGATGTTTGGTGCAAGCCCATGGGCATCCAGAGAACCTCACCTACATACACCATTACCATGGGGGCTTGCCAACACAGGACTCTGCTTACATTCACACCTACAACAGCCATTTTACACCAGATAGCAGTGGTGACAGGTACAGAGAGTGAGAGAGAGATAGAGAGAGAGAGAAAGTGAGAAAGAGAGAGAGACAACATGAGAGAGATGGGGAGAGAGAGAGCAAGAGAGAGAAAGAGAGAGAAGTAAGATAAGTGGAGAATAGGAGATGATGTGATCTTTATAGTTGCCACCTTGTAACAAAGAACCGGACTAATCCATTCTTTTCCCCACTCTAAATCAATGACCTTTCTTAATGCATACACAAACTCACCGAAACACAAACTCTCTCTCACACACACACACACAAAAGATTTGCTTTTGATTTTCTGAGGAAGATGCACTCTCTTTTGAGTTTAATATTTTGTGCTGCAAAGCGGAGGCAGAGGGGCTTCCTAATAATTAATCAGAATGAATCACGTCATCTGCTTGCTTGTCACCCTTTGGTTTTCCTGTTTATCCATAAGCGCAGGAGTCTTTGGGGAACATCAACTCACCTTTAACGGCTACAAGAGCATATCACCCGGGGTGTGAAAGAACAACAACGCCTACACCTCTCCACATCTACCACACACTCCTCAGCAACTCAACTAATTACTTTTCCTTGAGACCCCCAAGGGAGGAGGTTAAAGAAAGCCCACTAAAGTACAGCACAGGTGCGAAGGGGGCTGGCGATAATGGATGCCGCAGAAATTCTCTTTGAGAGACCAAGCTCTATTTTTCCTCCCTCCTTCAAATTAATAACAAGACTATCATAATCTGTGAGTCTTATTAGATTGGTGCAAGGAGCAGCCGTAGAATATTGTTGCTAATTTTACCATAGAGCATTTCAAGCAACCATATGCTCACTGACTCCCTCAATAAAATCTACTGTATAATATAGCTAGTGGGTTTATGAAAGTTGAGTTGGGGTTGGCGTGGGGTCCCAGTCGATAAGAGATCTCCAGTGGCTGGGAGTGGAGTTGGGGTTGTTGTTGGGGCGGTGTTGGTGTTGGGGGTGGTGTTTGTGTTGGGGTTAGTGTTGGTGTTGGGGTTGGGATTGAGTTGGTGTTGGGGTTGGTATTAGTGTTGGGGTTGGTGTTGGTGCTGGGGTTGGTGTTGGGGGTGGTGTTGGTGTTGGGGTTGGTGTTGGGGGTGGTGTTGGTGTTGG
>NC_055957.1:41307011-41319511 GCF_018492685.1 Alosa sapidissima
GCCGTACTTGAGCAATTTTATTCGCGCTGCTAGGCAGCCTGGATTCCATGGATCTGATTTTCACCTCAACGAAGGAACCAATCACAGAACGGAGGGGGCACAGCAAGACGATGACGACACACCGAAACGGTTATGAGCTACGCACAGACGCATTTGATAGACATTCGTAGCGCCCAATAAACGCCTCTAGGCATTCGTAAGCCACGTCTCAAATACGAGAAAATTAATATGTAGTTCCCAGACCCCATCTCAATGAGATGAGGTCTGGCGTTAGCCAGGCTAGTACTACTGTATATATGTACTGTATATAGTATGTTTCTTTTAGTCACATTAAGCAGAAGAAGGAAAGCTAGAGGAGTATTCCTCCACCGTCATTCTCGATATTCAGGTGACTGGCTGTCGCGGCAGACTGTCCGTGAGGCCGAGGGAAGAGAGATGGATGGTGTGTGGCTCTGGGGGGCATCCTGGGGCCTGTCTCTGGCCCACACCGGACACTCAGCGCTAACCCTTTCAACCCTGGAGACGCTCCCTGAGGAGGGATGAATCCCCCACCTCTTCCCCCACCTCCTCCTTCTCCTCTGGGACAGCGTCCACAGCCTCCTCCAGAGAAGCCCGTCCCAGTCCATCTCAGCCCCGCGTAACCGCGGCCGCCTTGGCCCTCTGTACCAGAACAGCTCGGTTACGGGGGCCGTGACGGCGGCGCCGGGCCGGATGACAGCTTGACAGATAGTTGTCACCGTGCGTGACGGGAGACGCGACTCATCTCTCTCTGTTTGGGCGCGGCAAAGGAGGAATAAAAATCCCATCAGGATTGCTGAAGTCATCGCGGGCCCGTAGCAAATAGGCCATATCCATCACCGTGTCTGTCTCGGAATAGAATAAATGTTTCCCTCCTGCTCATTTGTTACAAATCAAAGTTTTCTCTCTCTCTCTCTCCCGCTCTCTCTCTCTCTCTCTCTCTTGCTTTCCCTCCCTTTCTGCAAGCGGTGCTTCTGTCTCTAGCCTATTATCAGCCATCAGACACCGCTCAAAAACACTGACCCAATGCTCGTCAACCCTCTCGCTGTCTGTTTAACTTTGTGAGGTGTTGACGGATATCTAATCAGGCCTCCCTGCCACTGCCCGCTGCGCCACCCTAAGCAAATTCCTCCGGCTGCCCCGGTCCACGGCAGCATGCGAGTGATCTCATTTGGCGTCTGGAAACAAATTAAGCGGTGGCGGCATCGCTGGGACGCTCGGCGGAGGGCTCCAGGGGGACCGAAAACCAGCCGAGTAAGCAGGTAGGTGGGCCGCTCTGACAGATGCTGGCACCTTAAGGCAATTTTCTTGTGCACTTTCTGTCAGGCAGCCGGCACGGGCTGAGGAGATGGGGCCGAGCATAGTCAGAAAGAGGACTCACCTGTCTCCTGTCTGGACGACAGCTGAGGAAGCCAAGCAGTGCAAGTGTATCACTGTCAACGGCTGTGTCGTGTTGACGTTCGGTATACCAGTCTAAGCTGTATGCTAGTATGGTCTGTATGTTAGCTTGAGAAAAACCCATTTTAAGGTTTTTAACTGACATCCTTACTAGTGCAGCATGACGTTACTGGTATGCAGTATTTTTCACAATGTCTTCCCAATGTCACATTGCTCCACAGCCCACCTGAACCACTGAGAGAGTCCCTGTTGGCTCTGCAGCCCCTCCGGGTGCTGTGAGTGTGCAAACTGAAGGCAGGCTTAGCTCTGCAGCAACAGCAGGAGGGACTGTTCACTAGAGTAGCCTAGGTTCCTCAAAGGGAAGGAGTGACTGTTAACTAGAGTAGCCTAGGTTCCTCAAAGGGCAGGAGGGACTGTTCACTAGAGTAGTCTAGGTTCCTCAAAGGGCAGGGCAAGAGGGACTGTTCACTAGAGTAGCCTAGGTTCCTCAAAGGGCAGGAGGGACTGTTCACTAGAGTAGCCTAGGTTCCTCAAAGGGCAGGGCAGGAGGGACTGTTCACTAGAGTAGCCTAGGTTCCTCAAAGGGCAGGGCAAGAGGGACTGTTCACTAGAGTAGCCTAGGTTCCACAAAGGGCAGGAGGAACTGTTCACTAGAGTAGCCTAGGTTTCTCAAAGGGCAGGGCAAGAGGGACTGTTCACTAGAGTAGCCTAGGTTCCTCAAAGGGCAGGAGGGACTGTTCACTAGAGTAGCCTAGGTTCCTCAAAGGGCAGGGCAAGAGGAACTGTTCACTAGAGTAGCCTAGGTTCCACAAAGGGCAGGAGGGACTGTTCACTAGAGTAGCCTAGGTTCCTCAAAGGGCAGGAGGGACTGTTCACTAGAGTAGCCTAGGTTCCTCAAAGGGCAGGGCAAGGGTGTCATGCTGCTGCAGTAAGCCATGTTGCGATGCATGCATGAATTTGGGAATGTGTGTGCCTCAGTGTGTGTTTGCTGATACGTGTGTGTGTGTGTGTGTGTGTGTGTGTGTGTATGTGTGTGTGTGTGTGTGTGTGTGTGTGTGTGTGTGTTCAGCAAACTGCACACAGGGAGTTTCACAGGGATTTACAGAGCCAAGAGAGAGAGAGAGAGGAGCTGTCCATGGTATTATTTCACTGCCTCATGGCAAGAATAGCGCAGCATTTCATTCAGAGAGTTCCATCCGCTGAAAGCCTAGAGCGAGTCATATCACTTCCCTCTTCCTCACCTTGGCTGCTTCGCTTCCTGACCAATGAACACATCAGCAAAGAATGATATTCTAATACACCAGGAAGGCAAAAGCTATGGAGCGGATTTTGTGCCACCCTGAAATGCAAACGTGACTTTGGGATGAGGTGAAAAACTATCTCCATGACACATGGTTTTAAAGAGCACAGAATGCAAAGACCGTGCCATGTAGAAATGCAATACACAGAGGCATTACTTTTCACTGTAGGATAGAAAGAGAAAAGCAAGATCATCATTGATTTGCATAGTGTTCAATAACTACTCAGAAAAACAACGAAAGGATTATATTACACACAATCGTGATGACGTCGTGTCATACCACACCAAAATGGAATATGTGTCTGTTTTTCATAACGTCAAAAAGAACAGGAAGTTGTGTTACAAGGAAATCTAATAACTGTCCAATCACAGTCCCTCCACAGCATGTCAGGAGTGTGGTTGAGGTTAGCAAGCAAAATAGTAGCCTATGCACTTTCATTGACAATGAAATTGTTTTGTTTTTTTTAAATAGTAGCCTATGCACTTTCATTGACAATGAAATAGTTTTTTAAAAATAGTAGCCTATGTACCTTCTTTGATAATCATCTTTTTTTTTTATTGTTATTAAATACTGTATGTATTATAAGATTATTTTCACAACACTGCAGGGACAGTTGCTTTTCCCCTCATCCAAAAAGTCATGCTTACATTTCAGGGTCGGACACAATGTGTTCAGAAACAGACAACCGGAGGGGCAGACAGGAGGACGAGGAGGCAGCATTTGGACAGACAGTCTGTGAGGCCTGTGACGAGAGAAAGTCCAGGATCTTGGACAGGGCTAGCTCGGACCCTCAGTTCTGCATGATTGTGAGTGTCCAAATAAACCGTGTGAAATATATGTTCTATTGTTTCTACAGTTTGTATGCATGCCTGAGAATATCTTTTTTTGCCCTTGAGAATAATTGGATTATAGAAGGTCACTACTTGCAAATTTGCAACTAGACAGCATAAGGTCATGACAACTACCTGTAGAGACATTCTTGTCAGTGCCATGGCATGGACAACTGTTAGTGGAGAGCACTGTTGATGCCTGCAAAGTGTAACTGTTGATGACTACATGGCATTACTGCCTCGGAAATGGTGGTGACTCATTTGTTTGTCCTTGGAACAATGTCAATGTATTAACATTGTAAGCCACCTGACGCAGTGGACCGCTAAGAGTAGCTGACAAGACCCTTTATGCGCGTTTGTGTCTTCCTGTCTTGTAAGGGTCGGGTAGGGCTTTTGCAGAGAGCTCGCTTGATTTCTTTAGTTGTTAACATTTTAACTTCTATCCTTTCAGCGATGAGTCATTCTTAGAGAAATAAACTGTGAGATGGAAATGTGTGGATAAGGAGAGTGAAGCGAGGAGTCTTTAAAAAGTGGAATGAGATTTGCAGAGCTGTGTCACCGTTCACAATGACACGCGTTTCTCACCTCCAAAATGCAAATAAAAAGTCAAGGTGGAAACAGGTGCTTGCGTACCTGTTGTTGCTATCATATGTTACTGTATATAGCTAAATAAACTCCCTGACTTATGCCAAGCAGACACAGATTTTGACATGATTGTAGCCCCGAAGCCATCGAAGTGTAGTCTGCTCAAAACGGTGCACGGCGTCTCATTGCACACTGTGTTACATCATATCCATGTGTTTAATCACATGCAGTTAAGACATGGTGCAAATTTGAACTATTTTTACCTTCACTGAGAAACGCTGGCTTAGTCGGATATTGATGGCTATCATGCAGGCTATCACTCCATTCCCAGCAGAGCCAAACCAGCGATCTCAGATCCCCAACATCCCCAAGATGTTACAGAAATACAAAATGGAGTAGTAGGAGCAGACCACCTGTGTCAAATCCAACACCCTCATACCCCCAATGAGAACCAATAACGTACAAGATAAACAACACAGTAGGTAGCGCAGTAGGCAGCGCTTTGCGACAGCACATTTATGATGCCAATCTGACCTAACCACTTCACAACACCAACAGCCCCAAGGGAATGAAAGCACATGCACATTAAAGGAAAACTCCGGCAATTTATCACATAGATCTCTGTTTCTTGAGACCACTGAGTACCGTCGGTATGAAAAAAGAAATGTGCTACCTAGCTTGAGTTGCTCAGCCAACAGCTAGAGTAGCCAGGCAGCTACTGTGCCACACTCTGGGGGCATGATTTTTGAAAATGTATTTTTGTGCCGAAAGTAGTCGGTGGCCTTGAGAAACAGAGATCTAAGTAAAAATTGGTCGGAGTTTTCCTTTAAGGCCTGATTTCTGAGGCCCACATCAGTGACAGCTGACTCTCTGTGGTTCTCATGTTTCACACAGACAGTCAACAGTGAGATCAGAGATGACCACCGACCGGAAAAGAGACGCCCTGGCCTCTGGCAGGACTGGCCGCGTGAAGAGACACACACACACATATCCGCAGGCGCTTACCTGTGTGACCAGCGGCTCCAGCAGCCTCTCCACCGTCAGGGTGCGGATCTCCAGACTCTTAGGGTCCCATTTCAGCAAGATGGGGGACGTAGCACTGGTCATGGTTGCTGTAGAGGAGGAGAAGAGGAACGGTGTCAGAGAGAAAGATAGCGAGAGGCAGAGGGAGAGAGAGAGAGAGAGAGAGAGAGAGAGATGTTCAGAGTTGCTGAGTAATACAGTATGCTATCCTTGTGGTTTAGGCACTTCACACACTTGGTGAGAGAGATTAGAGGGCATTAAGCTAATGTTGTAATATACCGGAGAGAAGAGTTAGTTGTTTTTCAATGGAGGAAAGACAACTTCCATAAATGGACAGAAACATCACGTCATACGCTTTGTACAGAACATAATCAAGTAGGAAACACTGACTGAAAAAATGTAGATCAACACCATGTGTAGAACCACCACACATTTCTCCCACACAACACTAGAACCTCCACATATTTCTCCCATGCAACACTAGAACCTCCACACATTTATCCCATGCAACATTAGAACCTCCACACATTTCTCCCATACAACACTAGAACCTCCACACATTTCTCCCATGCAACACTAGAACCTCCACACATTTCTCCCATGCATCAATGAGCATGAAAGTCTTGTCTGTCTCAACACATGACTAGATGTGAATACCGCATTTCTCACATTCTGGCTGCAACATTCAGTGGTAAAACATCTGAATCATAAAGCATGGAATCCTAATAAAGGCTGATTGCAAAATGTTGGTTGTGAATAAATAGCTCTTTCTTTACAACATTCAGTTGCACAGCTGTTAGGATACGTGTCAACCAGACCTCAGACCTGCTGAGTTGCGCGTGATGGGCATGTTGGGGACAGGATGGGGGAGAAACACATCTGGCCAGAGTGTCCAAATGGCCCGAGCGTGTGTGAGAGTGGTCAGGAATGACAGCACACAGCCACAGCCTGTCATCTTATCTCCTCCACCAGCACTCTTGGCTCTTCATCTCAGTGGGATCTGTAGTGCAGGAGAATGCATCTGGAGGTACCTCGCCTGTGCATATGGAAGACATTCCTCATATATATATCTTCTTCATAAGAGGAATGTCTGCCTCTTTTCAAAGCAAAATATGAAGAGAGATTAAATGCATTCCCCTCTCCCTTTCTCTCTCTCTCTCTCTCTCTCTCTCTCTCTCTCTCTCTCTCTCTCTCTCCCTCTCTTTCTATTTCTCTCCCTCTCTCCTGCTTGCTTTCTCTCTCTGTCTCTCTCTCTCTCCCTCTCGTCACTTCTCCAGTCAGTCAGAGTTACTGCAGAGAGCCTGTGATGCGTGTGTGTGTGTGTGTGTGTGTGTGTGTGTGTGTGTGTGTGTGTGTGTGGGGAGATGGGGGGGGGGGGGGGGTTGCGGATTCAAATGGGGGCTTTGAACAGGGCTAATGCATGCAGGTGCTCTGTGATTAAGGCTCTGCATCCTGTGGAGGTACTCCCAGGGAAGTACACAAGAAAGCCAGCCACCTCCATTTGAAGATAGAGAGGGCTGCAGGGAGCGGAGCAGGGAGGATGAGCAGCAACCCCACTGCACAAACTCAGGCAGACAGGCTGGAGAGGAAATGAGGGGTTCGATAGACGAACCAAATAAATCCTCCATTCTTACGCGCAGATAAGCCATCATTATACAGTCACAACTAGTGTACTTCATCATATTTCAACATTCTGAAGGACTTCAGCAAGAGGAACATTCTGAAATCCAAAAGCAAATAAATTGGCATGAATTTTAACACACCACTTTCGCATTCTGGTGCAGTAGCTGTTGACCAAAGTTGCGCTCAGTGTGCTATCACGGCGATTTGCACTCCCCCACCACATCTGAGAAACGAGAGCAGTGATGACAGTTACAAAGACCAGGTGCTGCAGGAGCAGATAAGGGCACAAAGGTACAACAAACGATAGCAAGTGGAGGCTCTTCACACAAACACGAGTCACACTCGCGGGACTCAGGCAGAGTGGAGCGGAGCAGCACCCCACGCCTCCCTCACCCCCCCCCCCCACACACACACACACACACACACCCCACCCCACCCCACGCCCCGTCAAATACGCTGCTGCTGCTGCTGCTACTGTAGCTGCTGGCTTTTAACATCCCAGCTGCACCCATTAAGAGGAGAGATCAATGAGAGACAGTAGATGGAGCTCACTTATTCAGAAGACCAAGAGAACTTATCAGTACTTATTTTCCTCCTCCCACTGATAAACACACACACACACACACACACACACAAGCACAAGCACACACACACACACACACACACACACACACACACACACACACACACACTGATGGTTCGGTCCATAGCGAGCTGTGTTCCCAGCCCTCATAGCCATTAGACAGTTAGTGTGCTGCAATAGCAAGAGCTGGGCGAGCTGTATAAAGCAGGATAAGAAATACTCACTGATAATTAACCAAGTTCAAGTGTTAACCTTGCTTAAACACTGCTGTTCTTACTTCATGTATCCTCACATACCCCAATGCCTATGCTGTCTCAAATGTCACTTCAGTGTCTGCTGTGTATTAATTCACGCTTACGGTATTTCATTTGGTACCAAAAATACTCTATACATTTTGCATTGTGATGTTTACCACCCTAATGGTGGGCTAAGCTAGCACCAGTCTTTTAAGGGCAAATCATTTGGAACAGTTGCTTCATAATCAGCATGATTTCCCTGACAGACACACATACTGATACAGGACTCTGCTTAAAGTTTCTCACAAGGCTCTCACCTTTGCTAAGCTGATCACAAACAGGAGAGGCCACTGACACTAAACACTCACCCGAAACCTCCCACCCACCCCACCCCCCCCCCAAACACTCTGCCCTAAACCTCGCAGTGTAGTAGGCAACCGTGCTGTGAGGATGAAGTGTTGATCCTGTACCTGCTCTACGGTGGCGTAGATACATCATCTCGCCTCTCCCTCACCCCCCCCCCCCCCCCCACCACACACACACACACACACACACCAACCCCCCACTACCACCATCTGCTCCGTGGCTTTATGGCCCGTGACACAGGAAGCCCCCGGGAGGAAATGACACGCCGCCGTGAAAATGGCCAACCTGTCGCTGATCAATCTGACTCCCCCTCTGACATTTCTTGACATTTGGTGACATTTGCGGGAATGAGCGTCTCTGATGATATATGTTTACAGCCGCGGCTAGTTCATTAGGCCGGGGACTTACATGCACTTCACTCGGGGGCACTGTGCAATTGAACTGACTTAGTGCGAGCGCGCTCAGTACCAGCCAGACATCTGCCGCGCCGCACCAAGCCGCGCTTCGCTTCGCTGACTAATGAGACGCAAATGGCAGCACGTCACCGCAATCCACGGATGAGCCACGCTGTGTCATAAACATGCCCTGCACTATTATCAAACCATTTTGTCAGTCTAGCAGAATGCTATCTCCGAGGCATTCGACAATTTTAATGTCCGAGAGTGAATACAAGGAAGCTCTCTGTCTAGGCCATCCGTCCCCTGGTCTGTTGTTATGGAGGACTGTTTTGCTGATGTGGCCTCCTGTCCTTATCTGTTTCTGCACAAATGAAATCTTCCCCATCTCTAATGGTGTCCTTGGGCCTCCATTCTTCTCTCTGCACCCATCCTCCTGCAGAAACGGGTGTGGTGGATGATACTTGAATTTCCCCTAGGGATCAATAAAGTATCTATCTATCTATCTAGTGGCTTCCTGGTATCATAGTGTCATAAAGACCCATTGTTGGTGGAAGCATGTCACTTCTCCTCAGGATTCGAAATGGAGCGATAATTATGTTGATAATTTTGTGCCAGGCAGCTCCCGTGATTAAAGCAGTGGTGATAATGCAGGCTAAATTAGTCTCTATGAAATCTAAATGGGCACTGCCTATGCTCGCAGAGTCTCTCTCTCTCTCGCTTGCTCGCTCGCTCTCTCTCCCTCTCTCTCTCTTTCTCTTCACCGCTACTGGTACGACGCCGCTGATGTGAAATGGATCATTGTTGGCAGGCAAGATTCGCAGTAATGTCAGCAACTGCACTGCGCCAGCAAAACTGTATTCACAGTTGTCCATGTCATCAGATGAGCTTGTCATGTCGTTCCTCAAACTATTATGGCTCCTGCCATCCATATTTGCCCCATGTGTGTTGTCATGTGCATATGGGAATACTGCTATACTGTTTATATTCAGGACTGTTTAGTGTGTGTGTGTGTGTGTGTGTGTGTGTGTGTGTTTGCACATAATGCACAATAGACAATGCACATACATACACCTACTCTATTCACTTGGATCAGATGGAACAGCAGTCATATACTCTTCAGCACATTCACAGGCACAGATTCAAGCACACGCACGCGCACACACACACACACGACCCACCACATCTATGCCACATCCGGGCCAAAGAGTGGGGTCTTATCCGGGCCAAAGATTGAGGTCTTATCTGGGCCAAAGAGTGAGGTCTTATCTGGGCCAAGTCCTCTGGTTTGGAGCTGGTGGCCCACCGCACAGCCACCAAGGCAGGTAATGAAATGCAAATGAGTGGCGCTAATGTAGGAATTAGCCACAGACAGGCAGTCTTATACACATTAAGCAAGACCTGCGACTTCATTAGAACTCCCCAAACGCACACACAGGGAGGGGCACACGAAAAACACACACTCATGCAGACACATACACAGTACGTCACCATAATGATCACTCAAACATTAAATCTCTCAACCACACATATCACACAAAACACACACACTCCCTCTCTCTCTTTATCTCTCTCTCTCTCACACACACACACACACACACACACACACACACACACTTGCACACACATACACTGACACACACATACACACACGAACACTCACACACACACACACACACACACAAACACACACACACACACACAAGCATCCTGCAGACTAGGAGTCATCAGTCCTAACTCAGAGACCTGTGTGAGTGTGTGTGTGTGTGTGTGTGTGTGACTGTGATATTGCCTCGGTAACAACAGCCAGACCATTGGTTATCCCAGGTTTGATTCCTGAATCCGCCTCTGCAAGTCTGAAATGCTTTGGATAAAAGTCTTGTAAATACCAGTCAAGTTGAAGTTCAACTTTATAGTTAATCTGTGAGGCCATATTGGGTCTCCTCCCTCCTCCCTCCTTTGCTCTTGCTTCCTCTCTCTATTTCTAATCAAACTTGCTTTATTAGAATGTGTGTGTGTGTGTGGATGTGTGTGTGTGTGTGTGTGTATGTGTGTGAGTGTGTGTGTGTGTTTGAGAGACTGTGTATGTCTGAGTGTGTGTGCGTGCGTGACAGAGAGCATATTTCTCCCTCTCTCATCCATGTGTGTGTTAGTGTGTGTGCATAAGAGTTCTTTTCACTTTTTTTTTTCTAAAACGAGAGTGCTTGACGAGAGAAAATAAATCCTCCTTTTAAAGCCCCAAAAAAGATGGCCCATTTTTCATTCAAAGCGCATCTTCAATCAAAAGCATTGCACACCCCCAGCCCCAGCGGCGCTGCAGTGGCCCTCCATGGCTCCGCGGGCCCCGGGCGCTTTGGATTAGGGCTCAGATTAAGAGGGAAGAGCACAGGAGCGCTGGAGCTGCTCACTTTTGTCACTCCTCCTCCGCCACACTCCTCCGTCACAAACTAGTCCGCCATCTTCCTCTTTTCCCCTCCTCTCCGCTTCTTTCTGCTCCTCTCCTCTCCTCTCCTGCCCCGCCTCCTCTTCCACACCGTCCTCTTCCTCCAGGTTGTCCTGCTGCGTGGACAGGGCACAGGACTGGTCGGTGCGGTCGGCATGTTGAATTTGGCAAGGCTGTGCCAGGGCCCGGAGCCGATGGAGTGAGAGGTCGGGGTGACACGGAACAGTGAGCTCCCTCGCCTCTTAAGCTCTTGCTCCCATTGAACAGGGCCAACTCTCTTTCTTCTCTATTTTCTATCCCGTTCTTTCTTCCTCCTCATCCTCCTCTTCCTCCTCCTCCCTCCATTTCCTTATCCACACTCTGGAGTGGATTTCAAGAGTTTGCTGTTTCCATTTTGTTCCATTCACTCTCTCTTTTGGAAAGCGAGCAAATCAGTGATGCATATTAATGAGTGAGGGGTTGCATGATGACTGTGAGAGAGAGAGAGAGAAAGACAGAGAGAGGGAGAGAGAGGTAGAGATAGAGGGGGGAAGGAGAAGAGAAGAGGAAGGAGAGTGGGGGTGCCAATGGTAAACAAGCGCACAGTGCCATCAGTGAGCGCAGTGGAGTTTTCTGGAACACGTCAAAGAAGCTGTCAGTGAAATGCACCGGATCCACAAAAGCTGCTGTTGCGAGAGAGAAAACAGCCGGCGCTTTTCAATTTGGCTCCAGAGCTGCTGACACACACACACACACACAAACACAAACACATACACACACACACACACACACACTCACACACACACACAAACACATACACACTAATACACACACACACACACACACACACACACACACACAGACACAGACACACACACACACACACACACACACACACAGACACAAACACACACTCACACACACACACACACACACACACACACACACACACACACACACACAGACACAGACACACACACACACACTCACACACACACACACACACAAACAAACACACAAACACACAAACACATACACACTAATACACACATACACACACGAACACACACAAACACAAATACACACGCAAACACATTCACACATACATACACACACACACATACACAGACACACACATTAAATCATAACAATACACAAGCAGACATACACTGACCTCCCACCCTCAAACTTTTCCACAAAAAAACACAAATGCACACACCCCAAACTCAGCTACAGAGAGGCCAGGTGCCATGTGATGTGAGTTTATGATGTTGTTTGTTAGTTAATGCTCATTAAATTAAGTGATTAGCTTGTTTTTTGTGCTGACCATAGTACTCTCAAAATAGCTCTGATTGCACTGACACAACTGGCAGGGGAAACTAAAGTCATTATCTCACCCAGGTGCAAAACTGCTGTGTGTGTGTGTGTGTGTGTGTGTGTGTGTGTGTGTGTGTGTGTGTGTGTGTGTGTGTGTGTGTGTGTGTGTGTCAGTGTCAGTGTCAGTGTGTGCATGTGTTTGTGTTGTGTAGTCTATGTAGCTTGCCATATGTTCCACCAGGAACTCTAATAAAGGAAACAGACAAGTATTCTCGTACTGCAGGAGCCATGTTATTTAAAAAAAGGAAAACACACACACATTTCTACAATCCCTGCTGTCTCACAGCTCCACCTGTTACCGTAGATTGTCATTCTTTCTTTCAATCTTTCTCCCTCTCTCCCT